>NW_022651054.1:11947096-12224398 GCF_004027225.2 Strigops habroptila | reverse complement strand
TCATCAAGACTTCAGGTAGGGTGCCTACGGGTCGCTCTAGGACCCTAAGGATATCTATAGGGAGTCTATGAGGCGGGGGGCATATAAGGGATCTCCTGGGGTCTATGGGGCTCTATGAGGTTTCCATGGAGTTCTCTGGGTCACTACGGGGTACCAAAAAAAAAAGAAATCTTACTAAAAGTGACTAAACCAAACCTGAAGTGAATAAAAACTGAGCAAAAAGCAAGCAAAAAACGAGCAAAAAGCGAGCAATCATGAATAAAACTCAAATAAAAGTGAATGAAAGTTTAAAAAAATAAGAAGGAAAGCGAATAAAATATCGACTGGTGTTGGGGTACTTAGGGGTTGCGGAGGGGGAGTGGGGGCCCTAGGGGGCACTGGGTCATCGATGATGCTGATGATGTGATCGCGGTCCTGGTGACATCATGACGCCAGGAGTCAATAAAAGCTGGCGGACACGTGTTGTGGGTCTATAGGGGCCTATGGGGCTGCAGGGGAGAGGGGTGTCTGTGGGTCGCTGTGGGGTATCTATGGGTGTCACTGGGTCGCCATGGGGCGGCCTTGGGGTGGCTGCGGGTCTCACCTTCACAGGGGGCTCAGGTCGATCCTGGGGCGTGGGCCGGGCCCGGTGCAGTCGCTCCAGCTCCATTAAACTGGATTGCAGTTAAATAAAACAGGCATAAAGCTGAAAAGGGAATAAACACCAATGAAAGTGAATAAACCTTAATAAAACAGAAGTGAATTAAACGTAAATGAAAACGAAGAAAAGGGAATAAATCTGAATAAATATCCAAGAAAACTGAATAAAACTGAACTGAAGATCACTCAAAGGAACTAAGAAGGAAATACATCTAAATAAAACAGCATAAAAGTGAAGTAAAAGCAAATCAAAAGCAATTACATGGGAGTTCAAAAGTCAACAAAGGTGAATAAAAAGCCTGAAGAAACCTGCACAAAGCTTGTGGAGAAAAGCTTGTGGCCTTGCCAAAACTACACAAATACACTGCTGACAAACAGTGGAAAAAGTGCAGAAGCATACAAAAGATCCGTATCGGTCGCTGAGGGTCTCTATGGGATGCCTATAGGCTGTCCCATCACGCTGAGGGGAGCCTACTGGCAATCTAGGGGACACTCTGTGGGCTCTCTTTGCGTGTCCATGGGTGCTGTGGATGGCTACGGCATGTCTATGAGTCCTCTGTAGGTCACTATGGCGTGTCCGTGGTTCATCAAGTGTTGCTGTGCTGTGTCTATGGTCGCTCTGGAGCCCTACGGGATGTCTGTAGGGAGTCCTATGAGGCCGGGGGGGGCCCATACAGGACCTAACTGGGCTCTATGGGGTCTATGAGGTGTCGAGGGGTTGCATTGGGTCACTATGGGGTATCTAAAAAAAAAAAAATCTTACTAAAAGTGACCAAACCAAACCTGAAGAAAACCGAAATAAAAAGTGAGCAATAACTGAGCAAAAAGTGAATGAAACCTTAAAAAAAATGAATGAAAATGAATAAAAAAATCGACTGGGTGTTGGGCGTACTTACGGGTTGTGGAGGGGTTTACTGGGGGCCCCATGGGGCACTGTGTCAGTGATGATGCTGATGATGTCATCGGCGGTCCTGGTGACATCAATGACGCCAGGAGTCAATAAAAGCTGAAGGACACATGATGTGGGTCTATATGGGCACCATGTGAATGGGGGTGGGGTGTACGTATGGGTCGCCGCGGGTTATTCTATGGGCGTCACTTGGGTCGCCATGGGGCGGCCTTGGGGTGGCTGCGGGTCTCACCTTCGCGGGGGGCTCAGGTCGATCCTGGGGCGTGGGCCGGGCCCGGTGCAGTCGCTCCGGCTCCATTAAACTGGATTGCAGTTAAATAAAACAGCATAAAGCTGAAAAGGGAATAAACACCAATGAAAGTGAATAAAAGTGAAATAAATGTGAATAAAAAAGAAGAAAGGGAATAAATCTGAACAAATCTCCAAGAAAAGTGAAAAAAAATGAATTGAAGATCACTCAAAGGAACTAAAAAGCAAATACATCTGAATCAAACAGCATAAAAGTGAATTAAAAGCAAATCCGAAGCAAGTACAGGGGAGTTCAAGAGCGGACAAAAACGTCCATAAAGCTTGTGGAGAAAAGCTGTGGCTTTGCCAAAAACAGACAACCTGCTGAGAACAGTGACAAAGTGCAGAATCTTACAAAAGCCCTGTGGTTCTATGAAAAAGAAACAGCGTCAATAATGTGAGAACTTGTTAAACCTTGCAGAACTTGCTTAGCCTTGTGAAACGTGCCCATCTCACGGGAACTGTCGCTTATGCACAGTAGAATGGCTCAGAGGATCTGAGGCAAAAGAGAAAGGAGGCGGCACTTTGCAGGCAGGGAAAGTATCAAATAGGTGGATACTGACTGCAAATGGAGAACCCTGAACCAGGTGTGTCTGGTGGAGATCTCCCTTTATTCGAATAAAGCTTTAACCTCACTCTGCCTCATGAGCTCTTATTGACACCAGGTGCTCCCAACACAGCTGAATAAAAAGTGGTTAAAAGTGAATTCAAGTAAATAAAAAAATTGAGTAAAAGCGAGTAAAAGTGAACATGCCTCAATAAAAAGTGAATAAATGTGAACAGAAGTGATTAGAAATTGGGGAAAAAAAAAAAAACACCCGAAAACCTGAAAAAAAGCGACTAAAAAAGAGAATATAAAGTGAATAAAAAGAGGGAAAAGTTAATAAAGTGACTAAAAGCCAGTATTAAAGTGAATAAAACTCAGTAAAAAACTGCATAAAGGAATAAAAGTGAACAAAAGTGATAAAATCTCGACTAAAACTCAAATAAATGTATGTAGTCGTAAATAAACGTCAAGTAAATCAAATTTAATTAAATGCACTGATGAACCACGAGCCCCCTAGCCCTTGCCGCCCCCGCGCCCGTCCCCCCCGCTTTGCCCCTGCCGCTCCAGCTGCCCCCCCGCGCTGCTCCTGCAGCCGGCACCGCCCCTGCCCTTGCCGCTCCTGACGCCGCCGCCGCCGCCACTGCCCTCCCACCGCCCGCTCCTGCCGTCGGCGCCGCCCCTGTCCTTGCCACTACCGCTGCCGCCGCTCTGACCGCCGCCGCGACCCCTCCCGCGGCTCCCGCCGCTGCCCTCCCTCGCTGCTGCCGCCCCTACCGCTGCTCCCGCCATCCCTTTTACTACCTCGCCCGCCGCCACCGCCCCTTCCGCCGCTGCCTCCGCCCCTGCCGCTCCCGCCCCCCCCTCCCGGCGTGCCGCTCTTGCAGCCGTCGCCGCCCCTGCTGCTCCCGCTGCCGCTCCTGCCGTCGCAACCCCTACCACCCTCCCACCGCCGCTCCCGCCGCCCCTTTTACTACCTCGCCCGCCGCCGCTCCTGCCGCCCCTTCCGCCGCTACTTCCGCCGCTACTTCCGCCCTTTCCGCCGCTGCCTCCGCCCTTTCCGCCGCTGCCTCCGCCCCTGACGCTGCCGCCGGAAAAAATACCTCCCTCGCTACACCGCCCCTTTTATAACCTCGCCCGCTCCCGCCTCCCAGCCAATCACTGCGCCGCTCGCCTCACAGCGAGGGCGGGACATGGAGGCGGTGGGGCAGCGTCGGCTAATCCCTGGCCGCCTCTCCCTTAGCTACAGCGCGCAGCTGAGGGGACGCCTTCCCGCCTAGCGACTGGCGGCCAATCAGCGGTGCCCCTCGGTGTGAGGGAGCGGTGGCGGCGGCCGGGGAGGAGGGAGGAGAAGGTGGCGGCGGCGACGACGACGATGGCTGAAACGCGGCTTTATCTTCAACAGATGTGCGGCTATGAAGCTTAGCGGGGCTCAGCTCGGTGCGGGGCCGTCCAGGAGCAGCTGGGCAAAGGTTTGTTCCGGCTTTGGTGGGCGGGAAGACGGCGGTGATGGGGGAGGAAAGCGGTTTAAAGGGAAAGCGGCTGATGGGGAAGGGGGGAATAATGGCGGTTAGAGGGCATAGATGATGGGGAAGGAGAGATAATGGTAGTCAAGAGGGGAGAGATGGTGGGGAAGGGGGGGATAAAGGCGGTTGAAGGGGATAGATAATAGGGGAGGGGGATAATGGCTGTTAGGGGGATAGATGATGGGGAGGGGGGGTAATGGCTGTTAGGGGGGATAGATGAGGGGAAAGGGGGAGATAATGGCGGTTATGGGGGATAGATGATGGGAAGGGGGGTAATGGCTGTTAGGGGGGATAGATGAGGGGGAAAGGGGAGATAATGGCGGTTATGGGGGATAGATGATGGGGAAGGGGGGGTAATGGCTGTCAGGGGGGATAGATGAGGGGAAAAGGGGAGATAATGGCGGTTATGGGGGATAGATGATGGGGAAGGGGGGGTAATGGCTGTCAGGGGGATAGATGATGCAAAAAGGGGGAATAGTGGGATATGGGATAGAAGAAGGGGTGTGGGGGATGGTGGTGGTGGGTAAGACAAAATGGCGGTGGGGGGGAAGAGCAGATGGTGGATGAGGGGACAAGATGGCGGATGGGGGGGGGCCAGCACATGGTGGGTGAGGACATGTTCTCCATCCCCGTGTCCCAAACTCCATCCCTCTAATACGGAATGGTGGGCGGTGGACCCCAGATGGTGATGTTGGGCGCTCTCTGTACCTGCAGGACCAGGCTGCTGTTGTGGGCTCCATCGTTTGCCCCAGCTCCTGCCTCAGCACCAGCGTCACCCGGTGCCAGGGCCGCGGGGCCAGCCATGTCCGGTGCTGCTGCACTTCTGTGGGGATGGAGATGATGAGGAAGAGCCCGTGGATCAGGATGAAGAGAGATTAACCCTCACCCTGCCAAAACCTCTGCACGTGAAGGACGTGCACCAGCTCCCCGCGCCACAGCGGCAGCCCCATGGTACGTGCAGCTCAGCAGTGAACCTCCAGCATTCCTGTCGTCATTTGCGTCATCCCGGATCCATGCCGGAGGTGCAGGAAGATCCCTCGGTGGGTGCTGGCCAGTAGCACCCTGGGGTGCAGCCCCAGGAGCAGCCGCCCCACGGTGCCAGGGGGGTCCAAGGGGTGCAGCAGCACCTGGGGCAGCAGCAGGTACTCCCCAGGGGACAGGTGGCCCACCCAACACAACGAGCCCCATAGAGAACCCCAAGTACCCCAAAGGGTCCCCACTACCCCCCCCCCAACATAAGTTGGGGGTTGACTTTTTTATTTGCTTTCATTTTTATTCACTTCTCTTTGAGTTTCATTCAGGTTTATTCACTTTTATTCATTTTTATTTGCTTTTTAATCACTTTATTGACATTTTATTGAGTTTTCATTCAGTTTTCTTCCGATTTGATTTAGTCACTTTTAGTAACATTTCCTCTTTTAGATTCCCCATAGTGACCAGAGCAACCCCTGGACATCCCACAGACACCCCCCTTAGATCCTTTATGGGACCCCCGGCCTCATAGACTCCCTATAGACATCCCATAGGGTCCCAGAGCGACCCATAGACACCCCACAGCAACCCATGGATACTCCGTAGTGACCCATAGATGCCCATAATGACCCATTGCGACCTATAGATACCCCATAGACACCCTATAGCGAGCCACGGCCACCCATAGACACCCCATAGAGACCCACAGTAACTGCTCTGTACCCTATAGACCCACACATGGCCCCATGACAACTCTTATGACTTATGGTGTCGTGACTTCACCAGGACTGGGATGACATCGTCGTCAACCACCATGGCGCCCCATAGGGCCCCCACTACCCCCGACCCCCATAAGTACCCCCCCCCATCGGTTTTTTATTTGCTTTCATTCATTTTTATGAACTTTCATTCGCTTTTATTTGAGATTCATTCAGGCTTGTTCACTTTTACTCCTTTTTATTTACTTTGTAATAACTTATAATCACTTTATTCACTTTTATTTGCTTTTTGTTGACTTTATGCAGTTTTATTCAGCTTTATTTGCTGTTTATTAATTTTTTCTTCAGGTTTATTTGCTTTATCGTCCTTTTTAGTAACTTTTCTTTTTTTCCCCCCAGGTGCCCCATAGCGACCCAGAGAACCTCATGGACACTCCATAGAGCCCCGTACACCCCATAGACATCGCATAGAGCCGTACGGTGTCCCATAGACACCCCACAGCAACCCATGGACCGTCCATAGTGACCCATAAATGCCTGTAACTACCCAGCGTGACCCACACACTGCCCCATGGCAACCCATATCACCCCATAGACACCCTCCACTGCCGCATAGCGTCCTATAGACCCACAACTCACACCCCACAGCTTTTATTGACTACTGGCATTGCAATAACAGCAGCAGCAGAATCTGCATACATGGCACCCGATAGGGACCCCACTACCCCCCATGGCCTGTAAGTGCTCCAACACCCATGAATTTTTTTACTCAGTTTCATTCATTTTTCTTCACTTTTTCATAATTTATAATTGCTTGTTTTCACTTTTTGTTGAATTTCTTCAGTTTAATTCACTTTTTATTTGGTTTTTAGTCAATTTTTGTTCCCTTTTCTTCAAGTTGTAGTCAGGTTGATTCACTTTTTATTCCCTTTTTAATGACATTATGGTGGGTCTGGGCTGGGTGTGAAGCCAAGGCGGGAATAATAAAGTCCTGGGGGTGTGATCTGTGCTGTGGAAGGGCCACGGGAGGGGTGGGGTTAATAAAGGCCTGGGGGTGTGGTCTGTGCTATGGGAGGGCTCTGGGAGAGGCAGGGTTAATAAAGGTCTGGGGGGCGTGGTCTGTGCTGTGGGAAGGGCTAATGTAGGAGGGTGGGTGTGGTCTAGGCTAAGGGATGGGTGGTACTGGGGGGGGGGTGAGGCCTCTGTTGGGGTGGGCCAACAAGGGGCGTGGACTCAGGTGAGGGTGTGATGGAGGCTGTGGGTGGGGCCAGGGCTAGTGGGGGTGGAGCTATGGTGTAGAGAAGGGGCGTGGCCTGGGTAGGGGCGGGGTCAGGTAGGACTCTGGGCAGGGTTAGCACAGGGCCAGAGGTGTGTCCAAGCTTGGGGTGTGGCCCCAAGAGGGCAGAGCAGGGGCTGTGGACTTGGCCAGGATAGGCCTGAAGCAGGCCTGAGGTGGGAACATGCTCAGGGGACACAGCCATGGCAGGGTCACCTCCTGAGTGGGGCGTGGTCTGCGTTGGGGGCGGGGCTACCAGGGGATGTAGGCACCCAAGGGGACAGGTCCAAGGGAGGTGTGGGTGGAGCCTCGCTGGAGCAGAGGCAGGGGGCGGGGCTTGCCCTGGGGGCGTGGACTCAGAGGGAGGCTTAGATAGGACTAGGGAAGGTGAGCAGGGGCATAGCTTGTGAAGGGCTGTGGTCTCAGGTGCCAGCACTCGCCTCTGACACTTGACCTTTGACCGCTGACCTCTCACCATGACTGCTGGCCTTTTCACCTCTGACACCTTTCACCTCTGGCATTTGACATATGTCCCCCTGAGCTTTTGACCAATGACATTTGGGCTCTGACCCCTGACCTATGACCCCCCCCCCCACAGAGCCACTTGTCTCTGCATCCACCCTAACCCTGTCCACAGCCTGGACCACGCCCCCAGCCCCACTCCCTCACCAGCACCAAGCTCCACCTGTACACTGGCCCCACCACAATTGTGCCTCCACCCACAGCCTAGACCACACCCTCATCCCTCATGGGCCTGACCCCAGCACAGGACCCACCCCTTCAGTAGCCCCGCCCCCTAACCGAGACCACGCCCATAATCCCCCAGAAGCCCAACCCACAACACAGCTCACACCTCCCAGGCCTTTACTTACCCCACCCCTCCCATAAACCCCCCTCCCCCCCCCCCCCCCGTGGCTGGGCTCACACCCAGCATGGAACCACACCTCCAGCCTAAGCACACCCCCAGGCCTTCATCGACCCCAGCTTTGGTCCCGCCCCCCAGCCCTGGCCACACCCCCCAGCATGGTCCCACCTCAGGTCTGCTTCAGACCTGCCCACCCAGCCCTGCCCACACCCACACCCACACCCCTTGCCAAAGAGATGCTCCTAAGTATGGCCCCGCCCTCTTGGGGCCACCCCCCCCGGCCCTGTACTAACCCTGCCGGGTCCTAGTGCCCTCCCGCAGGCCTGCGCCCCCTCCTGGTCTACTGCCCAAAGGGCCCGAGTGCCCACCCTACCACCCGCCCGCCGGGCCCTCGTGCCCGCCTGCCAACCACACGCTGGATCCTTGTGCCCGCCCGTCCGCCAGCCCACTAGGTCCTAGTGCCCGCCCGCCGGTTCCTAGTTACTGCCGGCCGGGTCCTAGTGCCCGCCCATCCGCCAGCCCGCCGGGTCCTAGATTCTGCCGACCGGGTCCTAGTGCCCACCCTCACCCCCGCCCTACCGCCCGGTCCTAGCTCCCGCCCTCATGCCCGCCGGCTCCTAGTGCCCGCCCTCTCGCCCTACTAACCCTGCCCAGAGACCTGACCACGCCCCCTGTCACAAAGCCCCGAACCCCAGGCCAACCTGAACCCTGCCACTAGCTGAGACCCCACCCCGGGCCACACCCCCCTAGACCACGCTCCCAGCACAGTTCCCCACCCCTCGTCTACACCATAGCTCCACCCCTCACTAGCCCTGCCCCCAGGCCTGGCCCCACCCACAGCCTCCATCACACCCTCACCTGAGCCCACGCCCCTCGTTGGCCCACCCCCACAGAGGCCTCGCCCCCTGGTACCACCCATCCCTTAGCCTAGACCACACCCACCCTCCTACATTAGCCCCTCCCACAGCACAGACCACACCCCCAGGCCTTTATTAACCCCGCCTTGGCCTCACACCCAGCCCAGACCCACCCTAATGTGATCATTATGTGATCACTATGGGGTCTCTATGAGTCTCTAGCGGTCGCTCTGCGTCTCTATGGGATCTCTATAGGGGCTGTGGGGCTCCATGAGTTTCTCTGGGTGGCTATGGGGCATTTAAAAACAAAAAAAAGTTATTTAAAAAAGAGACTAAACAGCAAATAAATCTGAAGAAAAAAATGAATAAAAAGGCAAATAAAGCTGAATAAAACCGCGTAAAGTCAACAAAAAGCAACAGTGAATAAAGTGATTGTAAGTTATTACAAAGCAAATAAAAAGGAATAAAAGTGAACGAGCCTGAATGAATCTCGAATAAAAGCGAACAAAAGTTCATAAAAATGAATGAAAGCAAATAAAAAAAACGATTGGTGTGGGGGTACTTATGGGGCACGACGGGGTAAGGGGGGCCCTATGCGGTGCCGTGGTGGTTGACGATGCTGCTGCTGCTGATGTCATCGCAGTCCTGGTGACGTCACGACACTGTAAGTCAATAAAAGCCGTGGGGTGTGTGCTGTGCTTCTATAGGGAACTACAGGGCGGTGGGGAGGGGGTCTATAGGGTGCTATGTGGGAGAGCAGGGTGCGTACAGAGCTCTGTGGGTTGTCATGGGGCCACGTGTGGGGTCTATGGGGTATCTAGGAGTTGCTGTGCGTCTCTAAGGGGTGTCTATAGGGAGTCTATGGGGTGCTGTGGATGGCTGGGGACTGTCTATGGGTCACTATGTGATGTTTATGGGTGTCTGTACGTAACTATGGTGTGTCCATGGGTTGCTAACAGTTGCTCTGGGATGTCTACGGGTCGCTCTGGGACCCTATGGGATGTCTACAGGGAGGCTATGAGGCTGAGTGGGTCTATAGGGGATCTACTGTGCTCTACAGGGCTCTATGAGGTGTCCATGGGTTGCTCTGGGTCACTAAGGGATACCTAAAAAAAAAAGTTAATACAAGTGACTAAATTAAATCCGAAGAAAACTGGAAAAAAGTGAATAAAAAGCGCATTAAAGTGAATAAAGTGGTTAAACAGTGAATAAAAATGAATGAAAGTGAACAAGGCTAAATAAAACTCAAATAAAAATGAATGAAAGCCAATAAAAAAAATTGATTGGTGTTGGGGTACCTACGGGGTGCGGGGGAGTAGTGGGAGCCCCATGGGGCACTTGGGGACCCCCCTTAGGGCTCTTGGGGGTCCCTACAGGGTGCCATGCCGTTGATGAGGCTGATGATGTCATCACGGTCCCGGTGACATCACAACACCGTAAGTCAATAAACGCCGTGAGGCGTGTGTTGTGCATCTACGGGGAACTATGGGGCAGTGGAGAGGGGGTCTCTAGGGTGCTATGTGGGAGTGCAAGGTGCGTATAGAGCTCTATGGGTCGTCATGGGGCCACATGTGGGCCTATGGGGGATATAGCAGTTGCTGTGTGTCTCTATGGGGCGTCTGTGGGCGGCCGTGGCACACTACGGGGTGTCCAGGGCTCGCTATAGGGTGTCTATGGGGTATCTGTAGGTCGCAGTGGGTCATTATGGGGATCTATGAGTCTCTATGGGGCACCTGCGAGTCACTTTGCAGTACCCATGGGTTGCTGTGGGGTGTCTATCGGGCACCGTGACTCTCTATGGGACGTCTATAGGGTGTCCATGGGGTGCTGTGGATGGCTATGGGATGCCTATGGGTCGCTAGGGGCTGTCTATGGGTGTCTGGAGATCGCTGTGGCATGTCCGTGGTTCATCAAGACTTCAGGTAGGGTGCCTACGGGTCGCTCTAGGACCCTAAGGGATATCTATAGGGAGTCTATGAGGCTGGGGGGGGCATATAAGGGATCTCCTGGGGTCTATGGGGCTCTATGAGGTTTCCATGGAGTTCTCTGGGTCACTACGGGGTACCAAAAAAAAAAGAAATCTTACTAAAAGTGACTAAACCAAACCTGAAGTGAATAAAAACTGAGCAAAAAGCAAGCAAAAAACGAGCAAAAAGCGAGCAATCATGAATAAAACTCAAATAAAAGTGAATGAAAGTTTAAAAAAATAAGAAGGAAAGCGAATAAAATATCGACTGGTGTTGGGGTACTTAGGGGTTGCGGAGGGGGAGTGGGGGCCCTAGGGGGCACTGGGTCATCGATGATGCTGATGATGTGATCGCGGTCCTGGTGACATCATGACGCCAGGAGTCAATAAAAGCTGGCGGACACGTGTTGTGGGTCTATAGGGGCCTATGGGGCTGCAGGGGAGAGGGGTGTCTGTGGGTCGCTGTGGGGTATCTATGGGTGTCACTGGGTCGCCATGGGGCGGCCTTGGGGTGGCTGCGGGTCTCACCTTCACAGGGGGCTCAGGTCGATCCTGGGGCGTGGGCCGGGCCCGGTGCAGTCGCTCCAGCTCCATTAAACTGGATTGCAGTTAAATAAAACAGGCATAAAGCTGAAAAGGGAATAAACACCAATGAAAGTGAATAAACCTTAATAAAACAGAAGTGAATTAAACGTAAATGAAAACGAAGAAAAGGGAATAAATCTGAATAAATATCCAAGAAAACTGAATAAAACTGAACTGAAGATCACTCAAAGGAACTAAGAAGGAAATACATCTAAATAAAACAGCATAAAAGTGAAGTAAAAGCAAATCAAAAGCAATTACATGGGAGTTCAAAAGTCAACAAAGGTGAATAAAAAGCCTGAAGAAACCTGCACAAAGCTTGTGGAGAAAAGCTGTGGCCTTGCCAAAACTACACAAATACACTGCTGACAACAGTGGAAAAAGTGCAGAAGCATACAAAAGATCCGTATCGGTCGCTGAGGGTCTCTATGGGATGCCTATAGGCTGTCCATCACGCTGAGGGGAGCCTACTGGCAATCTAGGGGACACTCTGTGGGCTCTCTTTGCGTGTCCATGGGGTGCTGTGGATGGCTACGGCATGTCTATGAGTCTCTGTAGGTCACTATGGCGTGTCCGTGGTTCATCAAGTGTTGCTGTGCTGTGTCTATGGGTCGCTCTGGAGCCCTACGGGATGTCTGTAGGGAGTCTATGAGGCCGGGGGGGGCCCATACAGGACCTACTGGGCTCTATGGGGTCTATGAGGTGTCGAGGGGTTGCATTGGGTCACTATGGGGTATCTAAAAAAAAAAAAATCTTACTAAAAGTGACCAAACCAAACCTGAAGAAAACCGAATAAAAAGTGAGCAATAACTGAGCAAAAAGTGAATGAAACCTTAAAAAAAATGAATGAAAATGAATAAAAAAATCGACTGGTGTTGGGGTACTTACGGGTTGTGGAGGGGTTACTGGGGGCCCCATGGGGCACTGTGTCAGTGATGATGCTGATGATGTCATCGCGGTCCTGGTGACATCATGACGCCAGGAGTCAATAAAAGCTGAAGGACACATGATGTGGGTCTATAGGGCACCATGTGAATGGGGGTGGGGTGTACGTATGGGTCGCCGCGGGTTATCTATGGGCGTCACTGGGTCGCCATGGGGCGGCCTTGGGGTGGCTGCGGGTCTCACCTTCGCGGGGGGCTCAGGTCGATCCTGGGGCGTGGGCCGGGCCCGGTGCAGTCGCTCCGGCTCCATTAAACTGGATTGCAGTTAAATAAAACAGGCATAAAGCTGAAAAGGGAATAAACACCAATGAAAGTGAATAAAAGTGAAATAAATGTGAATAAAAAAGAAGAAAAGGGAATAAATCTGAACAAATCTCCAAGAAAAGTGAAAAAAAATGAATTGAAGATCACTCAAAGGAACTAAAAAGCAAATACATCTGAATCAAACAGCATAAAAGTGAATTAAAAGCAAATCCGAAGCAAGTACAGGGGAGTTCAAGAGCGACAAAAACGTCCATAAAGCTTGTGGAGAAAAGCTGTGGCTTTGCCAAAAACAGACAACCTGCTGAGAACAGTGACAAAGTGCAGAATCTTACAAAAGCCCTGTGGTTCTATGAAAAAGAAACAGCGTCAATAATGTGAGAACTTGTTAAACCTTGCAGAACTTGCTTAGCCTTGTGAAACGTGCCCATCTCACGGGAACTGTCGCTTATGCACAGTAGAATGGCTCAGAGGATCTGAGGCAAAGGAGAAAGGAGGCGGCACTTTGCAGGCAGGGAAAGTATCAAATAGGTGGATACTGACTGCAAATGGAGAACCCTGAACCAGGTGTGTCTGGTGGAGATCTCCCTTTATTCGAATAAAGCTTTAAACCTCACTCTGCCTCATGAGCTCTTATTGACACCAGGTGCTCCCAACACAGCTGAATAAAAAGTGGTTAAAAGTGAATTCAAGTAAATAAAAAATTGAGTAAAAGCGAGTAAAAGTGAACATGCCTCAATAAAAAGTGAATAAATGTGAACAGAAGTGATTAGAAATTGGGGAAAAAAAAAAAACACCCGAAAACCTGAAAAAAGCGACTAAAAAGAGAATATAAAGTGAATAAAAAGAGGGAAAAGTTAATAAAGTGACTAAAAGCCAGTATTAAGTGAATAAAACTCAGTAAAAAACTGCATAAAGGAATAAAAGTGAACAAAAGTGATAAAATCTCGACTAAAACTCAAATAAATGTATGTAGTCGTAAATAAACGTCAAGTAAATCAAATTTAATTAAATGCACTGATGAACCACGAGCCCCCTAGCCCTTGCCGCCCCCGCGCCCTTCCCCCCCGCTTTGCCCCTGCCGCTCCAGCTGCCCCCCCGCGCTGCTCCTGCAGCCGGCACCGCCCCTGCCCTTGCCGCTCCTGACGCCGCCGCCGCCGCCACTGCCCTCCCACCGCCCGCTCCTGCCGTCGGCGCCGCCCCTGTCCTTGCCACTACCGCTGCCGCCGCTCTGACCGCCGCCGCGACCCCTCCCGCGGCTCCCGCCGCTGCCCTCCCTCGCTGCTGCCGCCCCTACCGCTGCTCCCGCCATCCCTTTTACTACCTCGCCCGCCGCCACCGCCCCTTCCGCCGCTGCCTCCGCCCCTGCCGCTCCCGCCCCCCCCTCCCGGCGTGCCGCTCTTGCAGCCGTCGCCGCCCCTGCTGCTCCCGCTGCCGCTCCTGCCGTCGCAACCCCTACCACCCTCCCACCGCCGCTCCCGCCGCCCCTTTTACTACCTCGCCCGCCGCCGCTCCTGCCGCCCCTTCCGCCGCTACTTCCGCCGCTACTTCCGCCCTTTCCGCCGCTGCCTCCGCCCTTTCCGCCGCTGCCTCCGCCCCTGACGCTGCCGCCGGAAAAATACCTCCCTCGCTACACCGCCCCTTTTATAACCTCGCCCGCTCCCGCCTCCCAGCCAATCACTGCGCCGCTCGCCTCACAGCGAGGGCGGGACATGGAGGCGGTGGGGCAGCGTCGGCTAATCCCTGGCCGCCTCTCCCTTAGCTACAGCGCGCAGCTGAGGGGACGCCTTCCCGCCTAGCGACTGGCGGCCAATCAGCGGTGCCCCTCGGTGTGAGGGAGCGGTGGCGGCGGCCGGGGAGGAGGGAGGAGAAGGTGGCGGCGGCGACGACGACGATGGCTGAAACGCGGCTTTATCTTCAACAGATGTGCGGCTATGAAGCTTAGCGGGGCTCAGCTCGGTGCGGGGCCGTCCAGGAGCAGCTGGGCAAAGGTTTGTTCCGGCTTTGGTGGGCGGGAAGACGGCGGTGATGGGGGAGGAAAGCGGTTTAAAGGGAAAGCGGCTGATGGGGAAGGGGGGGAATAATGGCGGTTAGAGGGCATAGATGATGGGGAAGGAGAGATAATGGTAGTCAAGAGGGGAGAGATGGTGGGGAAGGGGGGGATAAAGGCGGTTGAAGGGGATAGATAATAGGGGAGGGGGGATAATGGCTGTTAGGGGGATAGATGATGGGGAGGGGGGGTAATGGCTGTTAGGGGGATAGATGAGGGGAAAGGGGGAGATAATGGCGGTTATGGGGGATAGATGATGGGGAAGGGGGGGTAATGGCTGTCAGGGGGGATAGATGAGGGGGAAAGGGGAGATAATGGCGGTTATGGGGGATAGATGATGGGGAAGGGGGGGTAATGGCTGTCAGGGGGGATAGATGATGCAAAAAGGGGGAATAGTGGGATATGGGATAGAAGAAGGGGTGTGGGGGAATGGTGGTGGTGGGTAAGACAAAATGGCGGTGGGGGGGAAGAGCAGATGGTGGATGAGGGGACAAGATGGCGGATGGGGGGGGGCCAGCACATGGTGGGTGAGGACATGTTCTCCATCCCCGTGTCCCAAACTCCATCCCTCTAATACGGAATGGTGGGCGGTGGACCCCAGATGGTGATGTTGGGCGCTCTCTGTACCTGCAGGACCAGGCTGCTGTTGTGGGCTCCATCGTTTGCCCCAGCTCCTGCCTCAGCACCAGCGTCACCCGGTGCCAGGGCCGCGGGGCCAGCCATGTCCGGTGCTGCTGCACTTCTGTGGGGATGGAGATGATGAGGAAGAGCCCGTGGATCAGGATGAAGAGAGATTAACCCTCACCCTGCCAAAACCTCTGCACGTGAAGGACGTGCACCAGCTCCCCGCGCCACAGCGGCAGCCCCATGGTACGTGCAGCTCAGCAGTGAACCTCCAGCATTCCTGTCGTCATTTGCGTCATCCCGGATCCATGCCGGAGGTGCAGGAAGATCCCTCGGTGGGTGCTGGCCAGTAGCACCCTGGGGTGCAGCCCCAGGAGCAGCCGCCCCACGGTGCCAGGGGGGTCCAAGGGGTGCAGCAGCACCTGGGGCAGCAGCAGGTACTCCCCAGGGGACAGGTGGCCCACCCAACACAACGAGCCCCATAGAGAACCCCAAGTACCCCAAAGGGTCCCCACTACCCCCCCCCAACATAAGTTGGGGGTTGACTTTTTTATTTGCTTTCATTTTTATTCACTTCTCTTTGAGTTTCATTCAGGTTTATTCACTTTTATTCATTTTTATTTGCTTTTTAATCACTTTATTGACATTTTATTGAGTTTTCATTCAGTTTCCATTCAGTTTTCTTCCGATTTGATTTAGTCACTTTTAGTAACATTTCCTCTTTTAGATTCCCCATAGTGACCCAGAGCAACCCCTGGACATCCCACAGACACCCCCCTTAGATCCTTTATGGGACCCCCGGCCTCATAGACTCCCTATAGACATCCCATAGGGTCCCAGAGCGACCCATAGACACCCCACAGCAACCCATGGATACTCCGTAGTGACCCATAGATGCCCATAATGACCCATTGCGACCTATAGATACCCCATAGACACCCTATAGCGAGCCACGGCCACCCATAGACACCCCATAGAGACCCACAGTAACTGCTCTGTACCCTATAGACCCACACATGGCCCCATGACAACTCTTATGACTTATGGTGTCGTGACTTCACCAGGACTGGGATGACATCGTCGTCAACCACCATGGCGCCCCATAGGGCCCCCACTACCCCCGACCCCCATAAGTACCCCCCCCCATCGGTTTTTTATTTGCTTTCATTCATTTTTATGAACTTTCATTCGCTTTTATTTGAGATTCATTCAGGCTTGTTCACTTTTACTCCTTTTTATTTACTTTGTAATAACTTATAATCACTTTATTCACTTTTATTTGCTTTTTGTTGACTTTATGCAGTTTTATTCAGCTTTATTTGCTGTTTATTAATTTTTTCTTCAGGTTTATTTGCTTTATCGTCCTTTTTAGTAACTTTTCTTTTTTTCCCCCCAGGTGCCCCATAGCGACCCAGAGAACCTCATGGACACTCCATAGAGCCCCGTACACCCCATAGACATCGCATAGAGCCGTACGGTGTCCCATAGACACCCCACAGCAACCCATGGACCGTCCATAGTGACCCATAAATGCCTGTAACTACCCAGCGTGACCCACACACTGCCCCATGGCAACCCATATCACCCCATAGACACCCTCCACTGCCGCATAGCGTCCTATAGACCCACAACTCACACCCCACAGCTTTTATTGACTACTGGCATTGCAATAACAGCAGCAGCAGAATCTGCATACATGGCACCCGATAGGGACCCCACTACCCCCCATGGCCTGTAAGTGCTCCAACACCCATGAATTTTTTTACTCAGTTTCATTCATTTTTCTTCACTTTTTCATAATTTATAATTGCTTGTTTTCACTTTTTGTTGAATTTCTTCAGTTTAATTCACTTTTTATTTGGTTTTTAGTCAATTTTTGTTCCCTTTTCTTCAAGTTGTAGTCAGGTTGATTCACTTTTTATTCCCTTTTTAATGACATTATGGTGGGTCTGGGCTGGGTGTGAAGCCAAGGCGGGAATAATAAAGTCCTGGGGGTGTGATCTGTGCTGTGGAAGGGCCACGGGAGGGGTGGGGTTAATAAAGGCCTGGGGGTGTGGTCTGTGCTATGGGAGGGCTCTGGGAGAGGCAGGGTTAATAAAGGTCTGGGGGGCGTGGTCTGTGCTGTGGGAAGGGCTAATGTAGGAGGGTGGGTGTGGTCTAGGCTAAGGGATGGGTGGTACTGGGGGGGGGTGAGGCCTCTGTTGGGGTGGGCCAACAAGGGGCGTGGACTCAGGTGAGGGTGTGATGGAGGCTGTGGGTGGGGCCAGGGCTAGTGGGGGTGGAGCTATGGTGTAGAGAAGGGGCGTGGCCTGGGTAGGGGCGGGGTCAGGTAGGACTCTGGGCAGGGTTAGCACAGGGCCAGAGGTGTGTCCAAGCTTGGGGTGTGGCCCCAAGAGGGCAGAGCAGGGGCTGTGGACTTGGCCAGGATAGGCCTGAAGCAGGCCTGAGGTGGGAACATGCTCAGGGGACACAGCCATGGCAGGGTCACCTCCTGAGTGGGGCGTGGTCTGCGTTGGGGGCGGGGCTACCAGGGGATGTAGGCACCCAAGGGGACAGGTCCAAGGGAGGTGTGGGTGGAGCCTCGCTGGAGCAGAGGCAGGGGGCGGGGCTTGCCCTGGGGGCGTGGACTCAGAGGGAGGCTTAGATAGGACTAGGGAAGGTGAGCAGGGGCATAGCTTGTGAAGGGCTGTGGTCTCAGGTGCCAGCACTCGCCTCTGACACTTGACCTTTGACCGCTGACCTCTCACCATGACTGCTGGCCTTTTCACCTCTGACACCTTTCACCTCTGGCATTTGACATATGTCCCCCTGAGCTTTTGACCAATGACATTTGGGCTCTGACCCCTGACCTATGACCCCCCCCCCCGCAGAGCCACTTGTCTCTGCATCCACCCTAACCCTGTCCACAGCCTGGACCACGCCCCCAGCCCCACTCCCTCACCAGCACCAAGCTCCACCTGTACACTGGCCCCACCACAATTGTGCCTCCACCCACAGCCTAGACCACACCCTCATCCCTCATGGGCCTGACCCCAGCACAGGACCCACCCCTTCAGTAGCCCCGCCCCCTAACCGAGACCACGCCCATAATCCCCCAGAAGCCCAACCCACAACACAGCTCACACCTCCCAGGCCTTTACTGACCCCACCCCTCCCATAAACCCCCCTCCCCCCCCCCCCCCGTGGCTGGGCTCACACCCAGCATGGAACCACACCTCCAGCCTAAGCACACCCCCAGGCCTTCATCGACCCCAGCTTTGGTCCCGCCCCCCAGCCCTGGCCACACCCCCCAGCATGGTCCCACCTCAGGTCTGCTTCAGACCTGCCCCCCCCCCCCAGCCCCCCCCCCCACCCCCACCCCCTTGCCAAAGAGATGCTCCTAAGTATGGCCCCGCCCTCTTGGGGCCACCCCCCCCGGCCCTGTACTAACCCTGCCGGGTCCTAGTGCCCTCCCGCAGGCCTGCGCCCCCTCCTGGTCTACTGCCCAAAGGGCCCGAGTGCCCACCCTACCACCCGCCCGCCGGGCCCTCGTGCCCGCCTGCCAACCACACGCTGGATCCTTGTGCCCGCCCGTCCGCCAGCCCACTAGGTCCTAGTGCCCGCCCGCCGGTTCCTAGTTACTGCCGGCCGGGTCCTAGTGCCCGCCCATCCGCCAGCCCGCCGGGTCCTAGATTCTGCCGACCGGGTCCTAGTGCCCACCCTCACCCCCGCCCTACCGCCCGGTCCTAGCTCCCGCCCTCATGCCCGCCGGCTCCTAGTGCCCGCCCTCTCGCCCTACTAACCCTGCCCAGAGACCTGACCACGCCCCCTGTCACAAAGCCCCGAACCCCAGGCCAACCTGAACCCTGCCACTAGCTGAGACCCCACCCCGGGCCACACCCCCCTAGACCACGCTCCCAGCACAGTTCCCCACCCCTCGTCTACACCATAGCTCCACCCCTCACTAGCCCTGCCCCCAGGCCTGGCCCCACCCACAGCCTCCATCACACCCTCACCTGAGCCCACGCCCCTCGTTGGCCCACCCCAACAGAGGCCTCGCCCCCTGGTACCACCCATCCCTTAGCCTAGACCACACCCACCCTCCTACATTAGCCCCTCCCACAGCACAGACCACACCCCCAGGCCTTTATTAACCCCGCCTTGGCCTCACACCCAGCCCAGACCCACCCTAATGTGATCATTATGTGATCACTATGGGGTCTCTATGAGTCTCTAGCGGTCGCTGTGCGTCTCTATGGGATCTCTATAGGGGCTGTGGGGCTCCATGAGTTTCTCTGGGTGGCTATGGGGCATTTAAAAACAAAAAAAAGTTATTTAAAAAAGAGACTAAACAGCAAATAAATCTGAAGAAAAAAATGAATAAAAAGGCAAATAAAGCTGAATAAAACCGCGTAAAGTCAACAAAAAGCAACAGTGAATAAAGTGATTGTAAGTTATTACAAAGCAAATAAAAAGGAATAAAAGTGAACGAGCCTGAATGAATCTCGAATAAAAGCGAACAAAAGTTCATAAAAATGAATGAAAGCAAATAAAAAAAACGATTGGTGTGGGGGTACTTATGGGGCACGACGGGGTAAGGGGGGCCCTATGCGGTGCCGTGGTGGTTGACGATGCTGCTGCTGCTGATGTCATCGCAGTCCTGGTGACGTCACGACACTGTAAGTCAATAAAAGCCGTGGGGTGTGTGCTGTGCTTCTATAGGGAACTACAGGGCGGTGGGGAGGGGGTCTATAGGGTGCTATGTGGGAGCGCAGGGTGCGTACAGAGCTCTGTGGGTTGTCATGGGGCCACGTGTGGGGTCTATGGGGTATCTAGGAGTTGCTGTGCGTCTCTAAGGGGTGTCTATAGGGAGTCTATGGGGTGCTGTGGATGGCTGGGGACTGTCTATGGGTCACTATGTGATGTTTATGGGTGTCTGTACGTAACTATGGTGTGTCCATGGGTTGCTAACAGTTGCTCTGGGATGTCTACGGGTCGCTCTGGGACCCTATGGGATGTCTACAGGGAGGCTATGAGGCTGAGTGGGTCTATAGGGGATCTACTGTGCTCTACAGGGCTCTATGAGGTGTCCATGGGTTGCTCTGGGTCACTAAGGGATACCTAAAAAAAAAAGTTAATACAAGTGACTAAATTAAATCCGAAGAAAACTGGAAAAAAGTGAATAAAAAGCGCATTAAAGTGAATAAAGTGGTTAAACAGTGAATAAAAATGAATGAAAGTGAACAAGGCTAAATAAAACTCAAATAAAAATGAATGAAAGTCAATAAAAAAAATTGATTGGTGTTGGGGTACCTACGGGGTGCGGGGGAGTAGTGGGAGCCCCATGGGGCACTTGGGGACCCCCCTTAGGGCTCTTGGGGGTCCCTATAGGGTGCCATGCCGTTGATGAGGCTGATGATGTCATCACGGTCCCGGTGACATCACAACACCGTAAGTCAATAAACGCCGTGAGGCGTGTGTTGTGCATCTACGGGGAACTATGGGGCAGTGGAGAGGGGGTCTCTAGGGTGCTATGTGGGAGTGCAAGGTGCGTATAGAGCTCTATGGGTCGTCATGGGGCCACATGTGGGCCTATGGGGGATATAGCAGTTGCTGTGTGTCTCTATGGGGCGTCTGTGGGCGGCCGTGGCACACTACGGGGTGTCCAGGGCTCGCTATAGGGTGTCTATGGGGTATCTGTAGGTCGCAGTGGGTCATTATGGGGATCTATGAGTCTCTATGGGGCACCTGCGAGTCACTTTGCAGTACCCATGGGTTGCTGTGGGGTGTCTATCGGGCACCGTGACTCTCTATGGGACGTCTATAGGGTGTCCATGGGGTGCTGTGGATGGCTATGGGATGCCTATGGGTCGCTAGGGGCTGTCTATGGGTGTCTGGAGATCGCTGTGGCATGTCCGTGGTTCATCAAGACTTCAGGTAGGGTGCCTACGGGTCGCTCTAGGACCCTAAGGGATATCTATAGGGAGTCTATGAGGCTGGGGGGGGCATATAAGGGATCTCCTGGGGTCTATGGGGCTCTATGAGGTTTCCATGGAGTTCTCTGGGTCACTACGGGGTACCAAAAAAAAAAGAAATCTTACTAAAAGTGACTAAACCAAACCTGAAGTGAATAAAAACTGAGCAAAAAGCAAGCAAAAAACGAGCAAAAAGCGAGCAATCATGAATAAAACTCAAATAAAAGTGAATGAAAGTTTAAAAAAATAAGAAGGAAAGCGAATAAAATATCGACTGGTGTTGGGGTACTTAGGGGTTGCGGAGGGGGAGTGGGGGCCCTAGGGGGCACTGGGTCATCGATGATGCCGATGATGTGATCGCGGTCCTGGTGACATCATGACGCCAGGAGTCAATAAAAGCTGGCGGACACGTGTTGTGGGTCTATAGGGGCCTATGGGGCTGCAGGGGAGAGGGGTGTCTGTGGGTCGCTGTGGGGTATCTATGGGTGTCACTGGGTCGCCATGGGGCGGCCTTGGGGTGGCTGCGGGTCTCACCTTCACAGGGGGCTCAGGTCGATCCTGGGGCGTGGGCCGGGCCCGGTGCAGTCGCTCCAGCTCCATTAAACTGGATTGCAGTTAAATAAAACAGGCATAAAGCTGAAAAGGGAATAAACACCAATGAAAGTGAATAAACCTTAATAAAACAGAAGTGAATTAAACGTAAATGAAAACGAAGAAAAGGGAATAAATCTGAATAAATATCCAAGAAAACTGAATAAAACTGAACTGAAGATCACTCAAAGGAACTAAGAAGGAAATACATCTGAATAAAACAGCATAAAAGTGAAGTAAAAGCAAATCAAAAGCAATTACATGGGAGTTCAAAAGTCAACAAAGGTGAATAAAAAGCCTGAAGAAACCTGCACAAAGCTTGCGGAGAAAAGCTGTGGCCTTGCCAAAACTACACAAATACACTGCTGACAACAGTGGAAAAAGTGCAGAAGCATACAAAAGATCCGTATCGGTCGCTGAGGGTCTCTATGGGATGCCTATAGGCTGTCCATCACGCTGAGGGGAGCCTACTGGCAATCTAGGGGACACTCTGTGGGCTCTCTTTGCGTGTCCATGGGGTGCTGTGGATGGCTACGGCATGTCTATGAGTCTCTGTAGGTCACTATGGCGTGTCCGTGGTTCATCAAGTGTTGCTGTGCTGTGTCTATGGGTCGCTCTGGAGCCCTACGGGATGTCTGTAGGGAGTCTATGAGGCCGGGGGGGGCCCATACAGGACCTACTGGGCTCTATGGGGTCTATGAGGTGTCGAGGGGTTGCATTGGGTCACTATGGGGTATCTAAAAAAAAAAAAATCTTACTAAAAGTGACCAAACCAAACCTGAAGAAAACCGAATAAAAAGTGAGCAATAACTGAGCAAAAAGTGAATGAAACCTTAAAAAAAATGAATGAAAATGAATAAAAAAATCGACTGGTGTTGGGGTACTTACGGATTGTGGAGGGGTTACTGGGGGCCCCATGGGGCACTGTGTCAGTGATGATGCTGATGATGTCATCGCGGTCCTGGTGACATCATGACGCCAGGAGTCAATAAAAGCTGAAGGACACATGATGTGGGTCTATAGGGCACCATGTGAATGGGGGTGGGGTGTACGTATGGGTCGCCGCGGGTTATCTATGGGCGTCACTGGGTCGCCATGGGGCGGCCTTGGGGTGGCTGCGGGTCTCACCTTCGCGGGGGGCTCAGGTCGATCCTGGGGCGTGGGCCGGGCCCGGTGCAGTCGCTCCGGCTCCATTAAACTGGATTGCAGTTAAATAAAACAGGCATAAAGCTGAAAAGGGAATAAACACCAATGAAAGTGAATAAAAGTGAAATAAATGTGAATAAAAAAGAAGAAAAGGGAATAAATCTGAACAAATCTCCAAGAAAAGTGAAAAAAAATGAATTGAAGATCACTCAAAGGAACTAAAAAGCAAATACATCTGAATCAAACAGCATAAAAGTGAATTAAAAGCAAATCCGAAGCAAGTACAGGGGAGTTCAAGAGCGACAAAAACGTCCATAAAGCTTGTGGAGAAAAGCTGTGGCTTTGCCAAAAACAGACAACCTGCTGAGAACAGTGACAAAGTGCAGAATCTTACAAAAGCCCTGTGGTTCTATGAAAAAGAAACAGCGTCAATAATGTGAGAACTTGTTAAACCTTGCAGAACTTGCTTAGCCTTGTGAAACGTGCCCATCTCACGGGAACTGTCGCTTATGCACAGTAGAATGGCTCAGAGGATCTGAGGCAAAGGAGAAAGGAGGCGGCACTTTGCAGGCAGGGAAAGTATCAAATAGGTGGATACTGACTGCAAATGGAGAACCCTGAACCAGGTGTGTCTGGTGGAGATCTCCCTTTATTCGAATAAAGCTTTAAACCTCACTCTGCCTCATGAGCTCTTATTGACACCAGGTGCTCCCAACACAGCTGAATAAAAAGTGGTTAAAAGTGAATTCAAGTAAATAAAAAATTGAGTAAAAGCGAGTAAAAGTGAACATGCCTCAATAAAAAGTGAATAAATGTGAACAGAAGTGATTAGAAATTGGGGAAAAAAAAAAAACACCCGAAAACCTGAAAAAAGCGACTAAAAAGAGAATATAAAGTGAATAAAAAGAGGGAAAAGTTAATAAAGTGACTAAAAGCCAGTATTAAGTGAATAAAACTCAGTAAAAAACTGCATAAAGGAATAAAAGTGAACAAAAGTGATAAAATCTCGACTAAAACTCAAATAAATGTATGTAGTCGTAAATAAACGTCAAGTAAATCAAATTTAATTAAATGCACTGATGAACCACGAGCCCCCTAGCCCTTGCCGCCCCCGCGCCCTTCCCCCCCGCTTTGCCCCTGCCGCTCCAGCTGCCCCCCCGCGCTGCTCCTGCAGCCGGCACCGCCCCTGCCCTTGCCGCTCCTGACGCCGCCGCCGCCGCCACTGCCCTCCCACCGCCCGCTCCTGCCGTCGGCGCCGCCCCTGTCCTTGCCACTACCGCTGCCGCCGCTCTGACCGCCGCCGCGACCCCTCCCGCGGCTCCCGCCGCTGCCCTCCCTCGCTGCTGCCGCCCCTACCGCTGCTCCCGCCATCCCTTTTACTACCTCGCCCGCCGCCACCGCCCCTTCCGCCGCTGCCTCCGCCCCTGCCGCTCCCGCCCCCCCCTCCCGGCGTGCCGCTCTTGCAGCCGTCGCCGCCCCTGCTGCTCCCGCTGCCGCTCCTGCCGTCGCAACCCCTACCACCCTCCCACCGCCGCTCCCGCCGCCCCTTTTACTACCTCGCCCGCCGCCGCTCCTGCCGCCCCTTCCGCCGCTACTTCCGCCGCTACTTCCGCCCTTTCCGCCGCTGCCTCCGCCCTTTCCGCCGCTGCCTCCGCCCCTGACGCTGCCGCCGGAAAAATACCTCCCTCGCTACACCGCCCCTTTTATAACCTCGCCCGCTCCCGCCTCCCAGCCAATCACTGCGCCGCTCGCCTCACAGCGAGGGCGGGACATGGAGGCGGTGGGGCAGCGTCGGCTAATCCCTGGCCGCCTCTCCCTTAGCTACAGCGCGCAGCTGAGGGGACGCCTTCCCGCCTAGCGACTGGCGGCCAATCAGCGGTGCCCCTCGGTGTGAGGGAGCGGTGGCGGCGGCCGGGGAGGAGGGAGGAGAAGGTGGCGGCGGCGACGACGACGATGGCTGAAACGCGGCTTTATCTTCAACAGATGTGCGGCTATGAAGCTTAGCGGGGCTCAGCTCGGTGCGGGGCCGTCCAGGAGCAGCTGGGCAAAGGTTTGTTCCGGCTTTGGTGGGCGGGAAGACGGCGGTGATGGGGGAGGAAAGCGGTTTAAAGGGAAAGCGGCTGATGGGGAAGGGGGGGAATAATGGCGGTTAGAGGGCATAGATGATGGGGAAGGAGAGATAATGGTAGTCAAGAGGGGAGAGATGGTGGGGAAGGGGGGGATAAAGGCGGTTGAAGGGGATAGATAATAGGGGAGGGGGGATAATGGCTGTTAGGGGGGATAGATGATGGGGAGGGGGGGTAATGGCTGTTAGGGGGGATAGATGAGGGGAAAGGGGGAGATAATGGCGGTTATGGGGGATAGATGATGGGGAAGGGGGGGTAATGGCTGTTAGGGGGGATAGATGAGGGGGAAAGGGGAGATAATGGCGGTTATGGGGGATAGATGATGGGGAGGGGGGGTAATGGCTGTCAGGGGGGATAGATGAGGGGAAAAGGGGAGATAATGGCGGTTATGGGGGATAGATGATGGGGAAGGGGGGGTAATGGCTGTCAGGGGGGATAGATGATGCAAAAAGGGGGAATAGTGGGATATGGGATAGAAGAAGGGGTGTGGGGGAATGGTGGTGGTGGGTAAGACAAAATGGCGGTGGGGGGGAAGAGCAGATGGTGGATGAGGGGACAAGATGGCGGATGGGGGGGGGCCAGCACATGGTGGGTGAGGACATGTTCTCCATCCCCGTGTCCCAAACTCCATCCCTCTAATACGGAATGGTGGGCGGTGGACCCCAGATGGTGATGTTGGGCGCTCTCTGTACCTGCAGGACCAGGCTGCTGTTGTGGGCTCCATCGTTTGCCCCAGCTCCTGCCTCAGCACCAGCGTCACCCGGTGCCAGGGCCGCGGGGCCAGCCATGTCCGGTGCTGCTGCACTTCTGTGGGGATGGAGATGATGAGGAAGAGCCCGTGGATCAGGATGAAGAGAGATTAACCCTCACCCTGCCAAAACCTCTGCACGTGAAGGACGTGCACCAGCTCCCCGCGCCACAGCGGCAGCCCCATGGTACGTGCAGCTCAGCAGTGAACCTCCAGCATTCCTGTCGTCATTTGCGTCATCCCGGATCCATGCCGGAGGTGCAGGAAGATCCCTCGGTGGGTGCTGGCCAGTAGCACCCTGGGGTGCAGCCCCAGGAGCAGCCGCCCCACGGTGCCAGGGGGGTCCAAGGGGTGCAGCAGCACCTGGGGCAGCAGCAGGTACTCCCCAGGGGACAGGTGGCCCACCCAACACAACGAGCCCCATAGAGAACCCCAAGTACCCCAAAGGGTCCCCACTACCCCCCCCCCAACATAAGTTGGGGGTTGACTTTTTTATTTGCTTTCATTTTTATTCACTTCTCTTTGAGTTTCATTCAGGTTTATTCACTTTTATTCATTTTTATTTGCTTTTTAATCACTTTATTGACATTTTATTGAGTTTTCATTCAGTTTTCTTCCGATTTGATTTAGTCACTTTTAGTAACATTTCCTCTTTTAGATTCCCCATAGTGACCCAGAGCAACCCCTGGACATCCCATAGACACCCCCCTTAGATCCTTTATGGGACCCCCGGCCTCATAGACTCCCTATAGACATCCCATAGGGTCCCAGAGCGACCCATAGACACCCCACAGCAACCCATGGATACTCCGTAGTGACCCATAGATGCCCATAATGACCCATTGCGACCTATAGATACCCCATAGACACCCTATAGCGAGCCACGGCCACCCATAGACACCCCATAGAGACCCACAGTAACTGCTCTGTACCCTATAGACCCACACATGGCCCCATGACAACTCTTATGACTTATGGTGTCGTGACTTCACCAGGACTGGGATGACATCGTCCTCAACCACCATGGCGCCCCATAGGGCCCCCACTACCCCCGACCCCCATAAGTACCCCCCCCCATCGGTTTTTTATTTGCTTTCATTCATTTTTATGAACTTTCATTCGCTTTTATTTGAGATTCATTCAGGCTTGTTCACTTTTACTCCTTTTTATTTACTTTGTAATAACTTATAATCACTTTATTCACTTTTATTTGCTTTTTGTTGACTTTATGCAGTTTTATTCAGCTTTATTTACTGTTTATTAATTTTTTCTTCAGGTTTATTTGCTTTATCGTCCTTTTTAGTAACTTTTCTTTTTTTCCCCCCAGGTGCCCCATAGCGACCCAGAGAACCTCATGGACACTCCATAGAGCCCCGTACACCCCATAGACATCGCATAGAGCCGTACGGTGTCCCATAGACACCCCACAGCAACCCATGGACCGTCCATAGTGACCCATAAATGCCTGTAACTACCCAGCGTGACCCACACACTGCCCCATGGCAACCCATATCACCCCATAGACACCCTCCACTGCCGCATAGCGTCCTATAGACCCACAACTCACACCCCACAGCTTTTATTGACTACTGGCATTGCAATAACAGCAGCAGCAGAATCTGCATACATGGCACCCGATAGGGACCCCACTACCCCCCATGGCCTGTAAGTGCTCCAACACCCATGAATTTTTTTACTCAGTTTCATTCATTTTTCTTCACTTTTTCATAATTTATAATTGCTTGTTTTCACTTTTTGTTGAATTTCTTCAGTTTAATTCACTTTTTATTTGGTTTTTAGTCAATTTTTGTTCCCTTTTCTTCAAGTTGTAGTCAGGTTGATTCACTTTTTATTCCCTTTTTAATGACATTATGGTGGGTCTGGGCTGGGTGTGAAGCCAAGGCGGGAATAATAAAGTCCTGGGGGTGTGATCTGTGCTGTGGAAGGGCCACGGGAGGGGTGGGGTTAATAAAGGCCTGGGGGTGTGGTCTGTGCTATGGGAGGGCTCTGGGAGAGGCAGGGTTAATAAAGGTCTGGGGGGCGTGGTCTGTGCTGTGGGAAGGGCTAATGTAGGAGGGTGGGTGTGGTCTAGGCTAAGGGATGGGTGGTACTGGGGGGGGGTGAGGCCTCTGTTGGGGTGGGCCAACAAGGGGCATGGACTCAGGTGAGGGTGTGATGGAGGCTGTGGGTGGGGCCAGGGCTAGTGGGGGTGGAGCTATGGTGTAGAGAAGGGGCGTGGCCTGGGTAGGGGCGGGGTCAGGTAGGACTCTGGGCAGGGTTAGCACAGGGCCAGAGGTGTGTCCAAGCTTGGGGTGCGGCCCCAAGAGGGCAGAGCAGGGGCTGTGGACTTGGCTAGGATAGGCCTGAAGCAGGCCTGAGGTGGGAACATGCTCAGGGGACACAGCTATGGCAGGGTCACCTCCTGAGTGGGGCGTGGTCTGCGTTGGGGGCGGGGCTACCAGGGGATGTAGGCACCCAAGGGGACAGGTCCAAGGGAGGTGTGGGTGGAGCCTCGCTGGAGCAGAGGCAGGGGGCTGGGCTTGCCCTGGGGGCATGGACTCAGAGGGAGGCTTAGATAGGACTAGGGAAGGTGAGCAGGGGCATAGCTTGTGAAGGGCTGTGGTCTCAGGTGCCAGCACTCGCCTCTGACACTTGACCGCTGACCTCTCACCATGACTGCTGGCCTTTTCACCTCTGACACTTTGCACTGACCTTTGACCTTTCACCTCTGGCATTTGACATATGTCCCCCGGAGCTTTTGACCAATGACATTTGGGCTCTGACCCCTGACCTATGACCCCCCCCCCCCGCAGAGCCACTTGTCTCTGCATCCACCCTAACCCTGTCCACAGCCTGGACCACGCCCCCAGCCCCACTCCCTCACCAGCACCAAGCTCCACCTGTACACTGGCCCCACCACAATTGTGCCTCCACCCACAGCCTAGACCACACCCTCATCCCTCATGGGCCTGACCCCAGCACAGGACCCACCCCTTCAGTAGCCCCGCCCCCTAACCGAGACCACGCCCATAATCCCCCAGAAGCCCAACCCACAACACAGCTCACACCTCCCAGGCCTTTACTGACCCCACCCCTCCCATAAACCCCCCTCCCCCCCTCCCCCATGGCTGGGCTCACACCCAGCATGGAACCACACCTCCAGCCTAAGCACACCCCCAGGCCTTCATCGACCCCAGCTTTGGTCCCGCCCCCCAGCCCTGGCCACACCCCCCAGCATGGTCCCACCTCAGGTCTGCTTCAGACCTGCCCACCCAGCCCTGCCCACACCCACACCCACATCCCTTGCCAAAGAGATGCTCCTAAGTATGGCCCCGCCCTCTTGGGGCCACCCCTCCCGGCCCTGTACTAACCCTGCCGGGTCCTAGTGCCCTCCCGCAGGCCTGCGCCCCCTCCTGGTCTACTGCCCAAAGGGCCCTAGTGCCCACCCTACCACCCGCCCGCCGGGCCCTCGTGCCCGCCTGCCAACCACACGCTGGATCCTTGTGCCCGCCCGTCCGCCAGCCCACTAGGTCCTAGTGCCCGCCCGCCGGTTCCTAGTTTCTGCCGGCCGGGTCCTAGTGCCCGCCCTACCACCCTCCCGCCGGGTCCTAGTGCCCGCCTATCCGCCAGCCCGCCGGTTCCTAGATTCTGCCGACCGGGTCCTAGTGCCCACCCTCACCCCCGCCCTACCGCCCGGTCCTAGCTCCCGCCCTCATGCCCGCCGGCTCCTAGTGCCCGCCCTCTCGCCCTACTAACCCTGCCCAGAGACCTGACCACGCCCCCTGTCACAAAGCCCCGAACCCCAGGCCAACCTGAACCCTGCCACTAGCTGAGACCCCACCCCGGGCCACACCCCCCTAGACCACGCTCCCAGCACAGTTCCCCACCCCTCGTCTACACCATAGCTCCACCCCTCACTAGCCCTGCCCCCAGGCCTGGCCCCACCCACAGCCTCCATCACACCCTCACCTGAGCCCACGCCCCTCGTTGGCCCACCCCAACAGAGGCCTCGCCCCCTGGTACCACCCATCCCTTAGCCTAGACCACACCCACCCTCCTACATTAGCCCCTCCCACAGCACAGACCACACCCCCAGGCCTTTATTAACCCCGCCTTGGCCTCACACCCAGCCCAGACCCACCCTAATGTGATCATTATGTGATCACTATGGGGTCTCTATGAGTCTCTAGCGGTCGCTCTGCATCTCTATGGGATCTCTATAGGGGCTGTGGGGCTCCATGAGTTTCTCTGGGTGGCTATGGGGCATTTAAAAACAAAAAAAAGTTATTTAAAAAAGAGACTAAACAGCAAATAAATCTGAAGAAAAAAATGAATAAAAAGGCAAATAAAGCTGAATAAAACCGCGTAAAGTCAACAAAAAGCAACAGTGAATAAAGTGATTGTAAGTTATTACAAAGCAAATAAAAAGGAATAAAAGTGAACGAGCCTGAATGAATCTCGAATAAAAGCGAACAAAAGTTCATAAAAATGAATGAAAGCAAATAAAAAAAACGATTGGTGTGGGGGTACTTATGGGGCACAACAGGGTAAGGGGGGCCCTATGCGGTGCCGTGGTGGTTGACGATGCTGCTGCTGCTGATGTCATCGCAGTCCTGGTGATGTCACGACACTGTAAGTCAATAAAAGCCGTGGGGTGTGTGCTGTGCTTCTATAGGGAACTACAGGGCGGTGGGGAGGGGGTCTATAGGGTGCTATGTGGGAGCGCAGGGTGCGTACAGAGCTCTGTGGGTTGTCATGGGGCCACGTGTGGGGTCTATGGGGTATCTAGGAGTTGCTGTGCGTCTCTAAGGGGTGTCTATAGGGAGTCTATGGGGTGCTGTGGATGGCTGGGGACTGTCTATGGGTCACTATGTGATGTTTATGGGTGTCTGTACGTAACTATGGTGTGTCCATGGGTTGCTAACAGTTGCTCTGGGATGTCTACGGGTCGCTCTGGGACCCTATGGGATGTCTACAGGGAGGCTATGAGGCTGAGTGGGTCTATAGGGGATCTACTGTGCTCTACAGGGCTCTATGAGGTGTCCATGGGTTGCTCTGGGTCACTAAGGGATACCTAAAAAAAAAAGTTAATACAAGTGACTAAATTAAATCCGAAGAAAACTGGAAAAAAGTGAATAAAAAGCGCATTAAAGTGAATAAAGTGGTTAAACAGTGAATAAAAATGAATGAAAGTGAACAAGGCTAAATAAAACTCAAATAAAAATGAATGAAAGTCAATAAAAAAAATTGATTGGTGTTGGGGTACCTACGGGGTGCGGGGGAGTAGTGGGAGCCCCATGGGGCACTTGGGGACCCCCCTTAGGGCTCTTGGGGGTCCCTATAGGGTGCCATGCCGTTGATGAGGCTGATGATGTCATCACGGTCCCGGTGACATCACAACACCGTAAGTCAATAAACGCCGTGAGGCGTGTGTTGTGCATCTACGGGGAACTATGGGGCAGTGGAGAGGGGGTCTCTAGGGTGCTATGTGGGAGTGCAAGGTGCGTATAGAGCTCTATGGGTCGTCATGGGGCCACATGTGGGCCTATGGGGGATATAGCAGTTGCTGTGTGTCTCTATGGGGCGTCTGTGGGCGGCCGTGGCACACTACGGGGTGTCCAGGGCTCGCTATAGGGTGTCTATGGGGTATCTGTAGGTCGCAGTGGGTCATTATGGGGATCTATGAGTCTCTATGGGGCACCTGCGAGTCACTTTGCAGTACCCATGGGTTGCTGTGGGGTGTCTATCGGGCACCGTGACTCTCTATGGGACGTCTATAGGGTGTCCATGGGGTGCTGTGGATGGCTATGGGATGCCTATGGGTCGCTAGGGGCTGTCTATGGGTGTCTGGAGATCGCTGTGGCATGTCCGTGGTTCATCAAGACTTCAGGTAGGGTGCCTACGGGTCGCTCTAGGACCCTAAGGGATATCTATAGGGAGTCTATGAGGCTGGGGGGGGCATATAAGGGATCTCCTGGGGTCTATGGGGCTCTATGAGGTTTCCATGGAGTTCTCTGGGTCACTACGGGGTACCAAAAAAAAAAGAAATCTTACTAAAAGTGACTAAACCAAACCTGAAGTGAATAAAAACTGAGCAAAAAGCAAGCAAAAAACGAGCAAAAAGCGAGCAATCATGAATAAAACTCAAATAAAAGTGAATGAAAGTTTAAAAAAATAAGAAGGAAAGCGAATAAAATATCGACTGGTGTTGGGGTACTTAGGGGTTGCGGAGGGGGAGTGGGGGCCCTAGGGGGCACTGGGTCATCGATGATGCCGATGATGTGATCGCGGTCCTGGTGACATCATGACGCCAGGAGTCAATAAAAGCTGGCGGACACGTGTTGTGGGTCTATAGGGGCCTATGGGGCTGCAGGGGAGAGGGGTGTCTGTGGGTCGCTGTGGGGTATCTATGGGTGTCACTGGGTCGCCATGGGGCGGCCTTGGGGTGGCTGCGGGTCTCACCTTCACAGGGGGCTCAGGTCGATCCTGGGGCGTGGGCCGGGCCCGGTGCAGTCGCTCCAGCTCCATTAAACTGGATTGCAGTTAAATAAAACAGGCATAAAGCTGAAAAGGGAATAAACACCAATGAAAGTGAATAAACCTTAATAAAACAGAAGTGAATTAAACATAAATGAAAACGAAGAAAAGGGAATAAATCTGAATAAATATCCAAGAAAACTGAATAAAACTGAAGATCACTCAAAGGAACTAAGAAGGAAATACATCTGAATAAAACAGCATAAAAGTGAAGTAAAAGCAAATCAAAAGCAATTACATGGGAGTTCAAAAGTCAACAAAGGTGAATAAAAAGCCTGAAGAAACCTGCACAAAGCTTGTGGAGAAAAGCTGTGGCCTTGCCAAAACTACACAAATACACTGCTGACAACAGTGGAAAAAGTGCAGAAGCATACAAAAGATCCGTATCGGTCGCTGAGGGTCTCTATGGGATGCCTATAGGCTGTCCATCACGCTGAGGGGAGCCTACTGGCAATCTAGGGGACACTCTGTGGGCTCTCTTTGCGTGTCCATGGGGTGCTGTGGATGGCTACGGCATGTCTATGAGTCTCTGTAGGTCACTATGGCGTGTCCGTGGTTCATCAAGTGTTGCTGTGCTGTGTCTATGGGTCGCTCTGGAGCCCTACGGGATGTCTGTAGGGAGTCTATGAGGCCGGGGGGGGCCCATACAGGACCTACTGGGCTCTATGGGGTCTATGAGGTGTCGAGGGGTTGCATTGGGTCACTATGGGGTATCTAAAAAAAAAAAAATCTTACTAAAAGTGACCAAACCAAACCTGAAGAAAACCGAATAAAAAGTGAGCAATAACTGAGCAAAAAGTGAATGAAACCTTAAAAAAAATGAATGAAAATGAATAAAAAAATCGACTGGTGTTGGGGTACTTACGGGTTGTGGAGGGGTTACTGGGGGCCCCATGGGGCACTGTGTCAGTGATGATGCTGATGATGTCATCGCGGTCCTGGTGACATCATGACGCCAGGAGTCAATAAAAGCTGAAGGACACATGATGTGGGTCTATAGGGCACCATGTGAATGGGGGTGGGGTGTACGTATGGGTCGCCGCGGGTTATCTATGGGCGTCACTGGGTCGCCATGGGGCGGCCTTGGGGTGGCTGCGGGTCTCACCTTCGCGGGGGGCTCAGGTCGATCCTGGGGCGTGGGCCGGGCCCGGTGCAGTCGCTCCGGCTCCATTAAACTGGATTGCAGTTAAATAAAACAGGCATAAAGCTGAAAAGGGAATAAACACCAATGAAAGTGAATAAAAGTGAAATAAATGTGAATAAAAAAGAAGAAAAGGGAATAAATCTGAACAAATCTCCAAGAAAAGTGAAAAAAAATGAATTGAAGATCACTCAAAGGAACTAAAAAGCAAATACATCTGAATCAAACAGCATAAAAGTGAATTAAAAGCAAATCCGAAGCAAGTACAGGGGAGTTCAAGAGCGACAAAAACGTCCATAAAGCTTGTGGAGAAAAGCTGTGGCTTTGCCAAAAACAGACAACCTGCTGAGAACAGTGACAAAGTGCAGAATCTTACAAAAGCCCTGTGGTTCTATGAAAAAGAAACAGCGTCAATAATGTGAGAACTTGTTAAACCTTGCAGAACTTGCTTAGCCTTGTGAAACGTGCCCATCTCACGGGAACTGTCGCTTATGCACAGTAGAATGGCTCAGAGGATCTGAGGCAAAGGAGAAAGGAGGCGGCACTTTGCAGGCAGGGAAAGTATCAAATAGGTGGATACTGACTGCAAATGGAGAACCCTGAACCAGGTGTGTCTGGTGGAGATCTCCCTTTATTCGAATAAAGCTTTAAACCTCACTCTGCCTCATGAGCTCTTACTGACACCAGGTGCTCCCAACACAGCTGAATAAAAAGTGGTTAAAAGTGAATTCAAGTAAATAAAAAATTGAGTAAAAGCGAGTAAAAATGAACATGCCTCAATAAAAAGGGAATAAACGCGAACAGAAGTGATTAGAAATAGGGAAAAAAAAAAACCCAAAACCCGAAAAAAGTGCCTAAAAAGCGAATATAAAGTGAAAATAAAAAAAGAGGAAAAAGTTAATAAAGTGACTAAAAGTCAGCATAAAGTGAATAAAACTCAGTAAAAAACTGCATAAAGGAATAACAGTGAACAAAAGTGATAATATCTCGACTAAAAAATAAATTTATGTAGTCGTAAATAAATGTAAATTAAGTCAAATTTAATTAAATGCATTGATGAGGCATGAGCCCCCTAGTCCCCTCCGTGACGCTCTCCCCGCCGCTCCTGCGCTGGCACCGCTCCTGCCCTTGCCGCGCCTGCCGCCGCCTGTCCTCCCTCCCACGGTTTCCCCCGCTGCCCCTTTTATTACCTCGCCCACCGCCGCTCCCGCTGCCGAGGCCGCCACCACCCCTTCCTCCGCCTCTCCCGGCGCTGCGCCCGCCCATCCCGCCGTACCGCTCCTGTAGCCAGCAGCCGCCCCTGCCCTTTCAGGTCCAGCCACACCCCCCCGCCGCCGCCGCTCTGGCCGCGGCCCCCCGTCCCGCGGCTCCCGCTGCCACCGCCCCGTTTGCTACCTCGCTCACAGCCGCCACCGCCCCCTCCGCCGCTGCCTCAGCCCCTCCCCCGTACCGCTCCTGGAGCCAGCACCACCCCTGCCCTTGTCTCTCCTGCTGGTCGCGCCGCCACTCCCCCCCCGCCGCCGCTGCCCCTACCACCCCGCACCGCCGCTCCCGCCGACCCTTTTACTACCTCGCCCGCCGCCGCTCCTGCTACTGAGGCCGCCGCTGCCTTCGCCTCTTACACCGCCCCTGACGCTGCCGCCGGAAAAATACCTCCCGCCCTACACCGCCCCTTTTATAACCTCGCCCGCTTCCGCCTCCCACCCAATCACTGCGCCGCTCGCCTCACCGCGAGGGCGGGACACGGAGGTGGTGGGACAGCGTCGTCCAGTCCCTTGTTGCGGAGGTTGCGGGGGGGTAGTGGGGGACACGTGTTGTGGGTCTATAGGGCACTATGGGTCTGGGGGTGGTGGTGGCTATGGGTCACTGTGGAGGGGACAGCATGGCAGCAGCGAGCGGCAATACTAATGGGTCCTGGGGTGCAAGATTAAAATCACAATCCTTTTGCCCCAAGGAGGAGCTCGTTACTTCATTACTTTCATAACTGTCATTTACACAGGTATACGTACCCCTAAGAAAAAGGGGGGGGAGGGGGGCTCTGCCTGGAAGAGACTGGGGGACAACACCGCGAACCCGCCAGCGGCCGCAGCGCCCGTCAATCCCGGGACGGCCCCGCCGTCGCTGCCATTGGCCACCACCCCCCGCAGTCGTCATTGGCCTCCGCGCCCGTCAATCATTCCCGAGACGGCCCCCTCTACCGTTCCCATTGGCTGCCGCGCCCAGCGCCACGCTGCGCCCCCCCATTACCACTACCTGCAGTACCGAATTTCGGACACATGATGACAGCAGCGAGGGCCGCCCGGCGCCACACCGCCCCCCCCCCATCACCACCACCTGCAGTACCGAGTTTTAGAGACAGGATGGCAGCAGCAGCTCCATAGAAATCCCAAACACATGTTTTTCTCCCCCCAAAATTCTGCAGATTCCCCCCCCCCCCCGCCTTGCAGACCCAGAATCAGGGGTTTGGAGTATTTTTGGGCCACCACAGTGTGTTGAGCATCACGAAACGTCTGCAACAAGTCACCCGAAAAACAGAAATCCCAAGTTATATTTCTGCATGTTAAAAAAAACCAACCAACCAAAAAAACCCAACCAAAAACCTACTAGGAAACAAACCACAACAGCTTTTTTCATAAAAACCAACGTCTGTTTCTTCTGAACATCTGAACTCTTACAAACAGTTCCTTTCCTCTTTTACTGCAAAACTATTTTCTCGCTATCATTCAACAGTTAATTGCACAAACACTTCTTTCAGGAAGAGAAAACTAAAAGAAGCTTTGCAGAGGCATAACATGCTCTGCAATGGACCTTATGTTGAGTATTTGTCTTTATATCTCTCATAAATAAAAACAGAGAAGGAGAGTGGGCATGTTCTTTACGTCATCTTTAAAGCCCATACTACAAGCACCTTAGGAAAAGCACAGACACACATCACAAACGTACCTTGTGTCGCAGACCACAATGGATTCTTCCCTCAGTTTTGTCCTTCCATGGCAAAAGAAAGGGTGACCATGGTGAAACGGTGGCAGTTGACATCCAGCTGGGAGAGGGAAAAAATACTCCAAAACCAAAACCTTTACCATCAAACTGGATGGGAGGAAGAAGGGACGGAGTGTGTGAGCTGCTGTGTGGTTGTCCTGGGTTCAACTATAGCAGTCATTTTTCTCCTTCTTAGTACAGCTGGTGCAGTGCTGTGTTTTTTACTTTCAGCCTGGGAAAAACGCTGATAACACTGATGTTTTCAGTTGTTGCTAAGCAACGTTTATTCCGACCAAGGACCTTCTCAGTCTCATGCTTTGCCAGGGAGGAGGGGAAGCCAGGAGGAAGCAGAGACAGAACACCTGACCCAATCCGGCCAAAGGGGTATTCCATAGCATGGCACGTCATGCCAGGTATATAAACCAGGGGGAGTTGCCCGGAAGGCCCAGATTGCTGCTTGGGTTGGGCTGGGTATCAGCCTGCGGGTGGTGAGCAATTGTATCCTCTCCCCTTGTTATCTCCCTTATCATTATTATTATTGGTGGTAGCAGTAGTGGTTTTGTATTATACCTTAGTTACTGGACTGCTCTTATCTCAACCCGTGGGAGTTATTCTTCCGATTCTCCTCTCCACCCCTCCGGGAGTGGGAGAAGGAAGAAGGGGGGAGTGAGCGAGCGGCTGTGTGGTTCCAAGTTACCAGCTAGGCTCAAACCACAACAGTAGCTCTGGGTTACTAGCTGGGCTTAAACCACGACAAAGTCTAAAGCTTCCTTTTTTTGTGAAGGCTATGACTGAGCAGAGGTAAAAAGTATTTTGCACCATCTTTGGTACAGTCATTGAAAGAGAGAGTCGGAGCAAGAAAACAGAGGGTGCAGGACATGGGTATAAAGGGGTGGGGGGGGGAAGGAGAGGAAGAAGAACGGAGAGACAAGGAAAGTGACAGGGCACAGGGCATGCACACAGAGAGAGAAAAAGGAGAGAGAGAAGAGGACAAAGGGATCAATAAATAAAGAAAGGGTCAGATCTGTAAGAAGTGACCTAGAAGGAAAAAAACTAAAACCAGAAATGGGCCAGAGGGCAGAGATGGAGGAAGAGAGAAAAGGGGCCAGGGAACAGGACAGAGGAGGAGAGAAAGGGAAAAAGGGAGAGGCGGCTGGATGGGGAGGCATAGCAAGGAATGAGGGGACAGGCAATAGGCAGAGAAGGAGAGACAAAAGTAATGAGGACAGGAAGCCCGACAGAGGGACAGTGAGCAGGACAGAGGTGGAGAGAAGTATCGGGGCAGAAGGAAAAGACAAACAGAGACAAGGACCAGGACAATGCGATACAGAGAGATTAAAAAATGGACAGGGAGACAGGACAGAGATGGGGGTAAAGCCTGTCACGGGCATTAGGAGAAAAAGGTGGAGAAGGATGGGCTGCAGGACCGGGAGTTACTTCTGCAGTTACTGCTCAAGCTGCTCATCCACAACTGCAAGAACTTTGTGTTTTATTCTGTGCAAAATGCTAGAGAAGCGAGAGACTTGCAAAAACGAGATTACAAAGGATCGAGGTGGATCGATCCTCAGTCAGCTCGTGCGGTCATTTCCATGTGAAGGACAGCACCTGCTATCCTGAATACACACAGCAGTATCTTAGTTGCAGCTGCAGAGCCCTTCTCCTTCATCCAACTGGAAGCCTCGCTAAGCTTTCTGGATATGCCTTCTCTCTGCTCCCCTGATGAGACAAACCTATGCTCCTCTTCGTAAAGCTTCTCCTGCAAAGAACAAAGCAAGTGCTCCTGTCAAATACCACTGAGCATGGAAGCATAAAACCACCCGGCCACTCCCTCGTAACCAGGCCAGACCGTGGACTCCTGGGGCGCTACCTGCACTGGCCAGGAGATTCTCACTCAACCCTCCCGAATCCGAGCTCCTGCTCCCAGCATTACCAGGAGCATGGTGGTAAGACAGCAGGTGTATAGAGGTGTGCACACCAGGTACACGATGGTAAAGCTGCAACCACCGTAACTTCACATGTACTTAACTGCACAGCAGTGGTTCTTGAGGAGCTGTAGCTTCTTTACAGCCCAACTGCAAGTGTTCCAAAACGCCCAGGTAGGCACACAGAAGAGATACTGGGAACCTAAAGCTTAACGTGTTAGACACACTTGGGGGAAGTCCTGCATTTCTATCAAGTCCCCGTGGGCTTGGCAACCCTAGAGGTAGTGGAAAAATGACTGAAAGAAGAAAGCTGGGCTCTTCAAATCATCTCCCCCCAGCCCAAACAACTCCCCTGAGTTCAGATCAGCCAAGCTGCACAAGACACTTCTACCTGCTCTCCAGGCACCCTCATTTCTTTATATCCCTCTCTTACCTGGGTCTCAAAGACAAACGACTCCAAGCTGTTGGCCAACTTCTCTCTTTCCTGTTTCTCTAGATCTCCGATCATAAAGTCTGGGAGTCTAGCAGGCAAAGAGAACAGAAATCAAAGGCAGGAAGTGCCTTCAGCTGAGCAGCACATCATATGCATCAGCTTCTGATGACAACAGCGCTACGTGAGCCACCACCATTCCAAAGCAATTCACTTCCTTTACCTGGAGCTTTAACCCAGCAGAGCCATTTCAAACATCCTTTTTCATCGAGCTCTTCAGTTCATCCTCCAGCAGGTCAGGCACATCACTTACACTTAGTTTCATGGGGATCTCATGGACAAGCTTCTGCTTCTTGGGTGCTTTGATCTTCTTCCCTTCCTCCATTTCGGTAACTGTGCTGTCACTGGAACTTCTGGACAGTTCTTCCTCTTTCGCAGTTTCTCTATTTCCTTTGGGATCCTGTAACAGAAAAAGTACATTCTCAGGCAACGGAACAGATTCGCGGGTTTTCCAGCTTTTTTCCCAGGGCAGAGGACAAACAAGGAAAGAACAGTTCACCTGAGGAAATTCTGTGAGAGAAACAGTGTTGTTTTGGCATATCGGGAATGGGGCTTTGCAACATTAAGGATTTGTAATATTGGGGCTTTGCAATATTAAGACTTTGCAATACTGGGGCTGGGGCTAAGTTACTAAGGGAATGAAACAAAGGGTTTGAAATACCATGACTTAAACAGACACACTCTGTGCTTAAAGACAATGTCATCTTTGGGCAACAGACACTCTGTGCTAAAAAGAATGCTATCTTTGTACAACCTATGAAACTAAGCCGGTGCAAACTGCTGCTGTAGTTAAACTGTAAGATGGAGTACCACATGTCTGCCAGAGAGTTATGAAATTGAACCATGAAAGGAGACAAATAAATAAATAAGAGCAAGGGGCGTGCGAAATCTAGTAAGGGGAGGTGTAACCAGAGGCGAGACAGTTAGCACGTAGATTATATGCACTGGATAGGCTGTAAACCTTGGAGTACCCAACTAATGGGGAAACAAGGGAGGGAACTTGCGGATGGGATAGGAAATCTAAATCCAAGTTCTGCCTTTGCTGTGTGTGCCTACTTGCCAGGACACCCGTTTTTGCACAAACGTGAAATAAATAGCTGCTTTACTGTCGTGTCTGACCAAGGCCTGCCTGAACCTACAGACCATTTCTCACAATTCAACTTCTCAGACACCAAAATCCAAGACTCATTCCCTCAGCATGATGCTCACCCGAGATTCCAGCTTCTCGCCTTCTTCCTTTTTCTGGGACTCTGCTCTGGAAGGGGCAGTTTCTTGCCTGACCTGCTGGAGGCTGCTGCTTCTCTTCTCCCTGCTCTTCACTGGCATCTTCCGCACTGCTTTTCTGGTCTTCTTTCTTTCCCCTGCTCTTCTTTACCCATCTCTGCTAGGCATTCTTCCTCTTCTTCCTGGTTATCACAGGCAAATAAAGGGGAAAACAAAACAGTTGTGTATTTTTTTGATGTAGAAATCCCATGCAAGTGTTTCACAGAAGAGACAATCCCCTGCAAAAGAACGTATGTATGAAAACCAGCACTCACAGTGACTGCAGCCATTAGTGAGAGCCTGTGCTGAGCTACAACAGTAGCTAAGCCACTTCAGTGCAGAACGCAACTCCATGATGAAGCAAGGAGCCTGCTAGACACCTGCACAGACAACACACAGCCAGGAGCCTGGCCACAGAGCACCAGGACAATCTAAAAATGAGAGATTTCCCCAGAAACAAGTCCTGGAACATTTTCAATTCATTCTCAAATAACCTCCTGTGACGCTACACTCATTTTCAGCCATACGGAGTGACCAATAAGGTCATATATATTTTGTATTGAAGGGTGCTGTATGCATAGGCTGGGTACTGGGCCATCCATAGCTATCTCATACATTAGAAGCACTAGGATTTAAAGGGCATTTCTAGAACTTTAACGAGATAAAGTCCATTTAATTTTTAAACAGCATAATTTTCATGGCATAAAACTATGTGAACAAGCCTTAGATCAATTGCTCCTAGATCTAAAGCCTTCAGCTTGATGACCAGGGCAAATCAGCAGCAGAGCAAATAAAGATTCTGCCTGTTCTCAATAGACTGAGACTTGAAATGTCTTGGCATAAACTAGAGAAGCCCTAAGGCCACCCAGTATGGTAACTCGATGTGTCTCCTGCTACAAGCACCTTGCAACACAATCACGATCTGGTTCAGCTACCTCACAATGGTGTCTCTGCATCTAGAATAGTAAGCTTTTATGAAGAAACCTAATGACTTCATTGTAGCAAGACAGGTGTCCAAACCGGAGGAAACCAGGAGAGCAGCAGCAGCAACTGAAATCCTTGCTGACAGTCTCAACAGAAAAGCTGTGATTAGCTGGGGTCCACCAGGGCACAACACATCAAGGTCTATTTGCAGAATAAAAAGAGGGCAATTAGTCCTGCTGCTGCTGCTGCAGACCTTACTGATTTCATGGAGAGAGAATTTCAGTCTCCAGACCTTTCAGCATCTTAAAGCTACAGTACACAGTCTCATTTCCAAAATAACTGCAATTTTAGAATGGAAGCGAGAAACAGGAAATTCCTTGGCTAGTTTCTAAAGTTCGCCCCTTTCCCTATCAAGGAAGATGCAGTGTGACTTAAGGACCCTCCGGGTAACACCCCCCCGTTTCTATACTGAGCACGAAGTGCTGTGGGATGTATGGAATGCGCCTTTGGCTTGTTCAGGTCCTGTGTCCTGTCTCTGCTCCCTCCTTGTGCCCCTCCCCACTGGCAGAGCACGAGGGACCGAAAAGTGCTTGATCGGGGTGAGCGTGACTGAGCAACAATTGAAACATCAGTGCGTTACCAGCGTTATTTTCAAACTAAAGCCGAAACACAGCACTGCACCAGACCGCAGGAAGAGAATTAACTCTGCTACAGCTGAAACCAGGGCAAAGGGAGAGACAAGAACAGTGGCAGGGCGCAGGATGCCCGGGCAGGAGCCTCCGAGGCACTTGAGATTAATCAAGGGAGATTAAGGGAGAATCAACCACACTGGGGGCTCCTGACCCGGCTCGTCTCCGGCAGACCGCAACCCTGCCGCACCAGGCGGTGTGAAGCTCCCCACGCCGGACGGCCAGCAGGCAGGAGATGCCCCTCTGCGCCCGCCTCCCCGATGGACCCGGATCCCCGGTGGGCTCGGATCTCACCTGCTGCCGCCGCTGCCCTGCGCACCGCCATGCTGCTCCCGGGCGCTGCGCATGCGACACACGCTAACGGCGCGCCGGAGGGACCAGAACCGGTGCGCGAACACCGGGATGCGGCCACGAGCACCCCGCGCGCCCGCCGACACCTGAGCGTGAAGCGGCGGCGACGGCGACCACTCGGCACCAGCCCGCAGGATCGCGCCGCCACTTCCGGCGAACAGCAGCGGGGACAATGGGAGCACTACCGCTTATGGACAGAGCCCGGGCTGCAGTACCGAGTTCTGGAGACAGGACGGGAGCAGAGAGCACGGCCAGCGCAACCCTGCGCCCCTCCTTCCCCCCCCCCCCCCCCCCCACCACCACCACCACCACCACCACCACCTGCGGTACTGAGAATTGTAGTGGTATACGCCTCCACGCATCCCCCCCGGCCCAACCCTTGCAGACCCAGAATCAAAGGTTTTGGATTATTTTTAGGCAACCAGAGTGAATCTGGCTCCTCAAGCATAGCCCATCATGGAAAGGTCTTTTTGGGGTAATCAGACCCAAATAAAGTTGTTACCGCCCTTTCTTCGGAAAACCCCTTGTCCTCTACTCACCTACTCCTCTGTGAAATCATTCCCAAGCAGCAGCTTTCTGTCTTGGCACCTTAGGCTTAGCGGCAGGGGCTGGACATTTGCATTTAGGGAGCTGGTTTCTGGGTTGTGTGAGTGTGCTGCCCAGAGAGGCTTGACGCAGATGGACTTTTCCGTGGCTAAGCAAGGGTGGATTGCCATGTCGGTGGCACTGTTCCGGAGGACACCGTGCGTGGGTGAGGCCCAGCAGCAGCTTTCTGTCCTGCTGGCACCTGAGGCTTAGGAGCAGGGCCTGGATGTTTGCACTTTGGGATCTGGTGGCCTGAGTGTAATTTGGGGGCATTTGAAGGTGGTTTGGGGGCATTTCTGGAAGGGTTTGAGCTGGTTCGGGGGTGCAATTTGGGCTGTTTGTGCATAACTGGGGGTAATTCCAGCCGTTTGGGGGCATTTGGGGTGCCTATTGAGCTGCTCTGGGGACTTGTGGGGCATTTGGGGGAGTTTTGGGCTATTTAGGGGCTGGTTTAGGGCAGGTAAAGCCACTTCGGGGGTCATCTGAGCTGATTTGGGGCAATTTGGGTGGGGTTTTGAGGCAGTTTGGGGCATTTCAGGCTGCTTCGGGCTATTTTGGGACACTTTCAGCCGCTCTGGGGCATTTTGGGCCTTTTTGGGGCAATTTGGGCAGGTTTGGGGGCCCTTGGGGTGGGCTTGGCAGAATTCTGTCTGGTTTTAAGGCCATTTGGGGCAGTTTGGGGGCAGTTTGGGTTGGTTTCTTTGCTGTTGTGGGTCAATTCGAGCTGGGTTTGGCTGAGTTTTGTGTAATGTGGGCTGTTTCGGGGGCATTTCAGGCGGGCTGTGGGGCAATTTGAGCTGCACGTGGGTGGTTTGGGCATGTTTGTGGCACTTCGGGTAGGTTTGGGAGCAGCTTGGGCCGGATTGTGTAGGACGCTTCCTATTGGACGGCGCCGGCCGCGGCCGAATCAACGCGGCGGTTTCAGTCAGGTCCGACCTTCCCTGCACGCACCAGCCTCGGGAGGCGAGCGGGCTTCAATCAGGTCCGACCCCACAAACACACACGTCCACTCACACACCCTCCTTCCAGTGGGGTCTACAGCCCCACTTATATTCCTAGTGTACAAGCTACTTAGGTTTATTTGCACTGTCATCACTTTGATATTAATCTTACCATAATGCATGAATGAAGTGGTTTTACCTGGTTTTTTTCATAAAGATGGATAAGTAGATACAGTAACTACAGACACAGCAGTACAAATTGTCCCTTTGCAATGTCTGTTGTGCGTGGAACGCCAGAGCCAGTATTTTGGAATCGCTCTAACACTATGTTTACTTGGATGTTTGAAAAACTCTAATTAATATAAAAGTACATGGACAGGCAGTTCACTAAAACTGATCTGGTTTTGTCTCTGCTGATACATTTATAAAGACTACACTATGCAGTTAACTTATAAATTGTAAAAAACCTAGATTAATTGTCAGCACTTTGTTGTGGGTTGGGCGAGTGTGGGTGTGGTCTCGGTTAGGGGTCAGGGCTTCTGTAGGTGTGGGTCCTGGACTGGGGTCAGGCCAATTAGGGGCTGGGGCATGGATTTATGTTAAGGCATGGTCTAGGCTGGTCTAGGCTGTGGGTGGGTACAGGGGTGGAGGCAGAAATGTGGAGAGGCCAGTGTGCAGGTGGGGCTTGTTGGGGGGGGGTGGGGACTGTGCTGGGAGCGTGCTCTTGGCAATGGACAGGGTTAGGGTGGATGTGGAGACAAGTGGCACTGCAGGGGGTGTGGCCAAAGGTGGAAAAACATCAAAAGTCAGGGGTTAGTGGTTCATAGGTCAAGGGTTATAGGTCAGTGGTAAACTGTCATAAGTTATAAGGTCATATGTTGAGGGTCAGGGGTCGTAGGTCAGAGTTCATAGGTCTACTATGTCATAGTTCATGGGTCAGATGTCATGGGTCACAGATCAAGGATTGAAAGGTCAGAGGTCAAAGGTCATACATCAGGGGACTGTCTCTCGGTTTGTGCATTCTGGCTGCCCTTGGTCCAGACAACATTTTCCCTCCCTGTCCCCCCAGTGAGTATTTTTTTAACACATTATTAACATGCTAAAAAAGTTGTTGAAAGCGGTAATTTTTGTCACATGAACAGCTGGAGCAGGACCCTCTAACAGCAAAAATTTATTGAATACTTTGGGACAAAAATGGACGGTATTTGAACCTCACCTGCTAACAACCATCCTGGAACAGAAGAGCAGTCATTGGCTTTCCCCAAGCAGGCTGTTAAAATACCAGGCTGTGCTTTTAGAGCAAGAGGACATAGAATTGAAAGTAACCAACCTTTTGAACCCAGCAGTGTTCATCACAACCGATGCAGAAGCAGGAGAGCTGACTCACAACTGTTTATAGACTACTGAGCAGGTGTATTCCAGTCATACCAACCCAAAAGATACATCCCATCTTTGTGGATGGGTGCTGTCACCTTCCCATAGTTTTGGGTGACCTTGCTCCTTCCAAATGCAGAATTCAAAGGTCAGTTACTACAGTTGCAAGTTTTCATGCTCCCTCCCATGGGTTTGCTTTTGAGACCCCTTGTCAGGGTCGCTGTCACAGCACAACAGAACCCCTTAAGGCTCACAGTTACTTCTTCCTTTTGCTCACCTCTGCCCCAGTCTCAGAATTTCCAGCGGTGTTTCCCCTGGTCCGCCAGACCAGGTATGCTGACTACTGTGGAAAATAATGACTAGTAATAAGCCACGTTGTAAGATGCTGTGCATAATGAAGCAGATGCTAAGGAGATTAGATTAGGGCACTGGTTTTGGTGAAGTGACTGTAGATTTTTTCCACTTCTTCTGTAACAGAGTGCTTTGAGACAGGTGCTGACAAAAAATGTCCCATTGCCAATGCTTCCCCTTGGCTGGCAGTCCTGTGCCAGCTGGAGCTAGGCCAGCGTATCAGGTTGCACTCCAACATGAAAAGCTAGAAGTCTGATCTGGAAAAAATTGGAACTGCCCATGGAATGCTGTTAGACACACGATCGGATAGTGGTTTGCTGAGGAGAGGATGACCAGGCCTCAGTGTTACCCGAGCTCAGTATTGAGAAAACAAAATTTGCAGCCATGGCAGCAACTGCTATGTCTTAAATGTTGCCCTTTACAGGGCTTGGCACCCTGAATTGTAATAGAGACTGTTAGTCCTTCTTGTGGCCAGTGAACAGGGCTGAAGGAACTGAAAGATCTTGCACAAATTGGGGAATGGCTGCTCGTTTTGCTGCCTGTGGATATATGCGATTGCACATATACCTGCACACTCATGCCTTGTGCACGTGCTCTGTTACTTTCTGCCATAGTCATTTCAGTGTTGTGATAATTCCAGGTGCCAAGCAAGAACGACACAAAAAAGTTGCCCGAGAGTTATGTTAAACAACTCAGGGCTCTTGGCTATTAGCCCACATGAAGTGATTATCTTCAGCTGTTTTCAAATAAGCTTTGCAGATTAGAACTAGTGTCCAAGATAAGTCACTAAGAACATAACTGGTTTTTAATATTTAGAATTCTTATGCTCCTTTAGTGGCTAAAATATTGTAATTTCATATGCCGTGAGGCTGTGAAATTTCACCTGAGCAGAAATTATTCACGTTCACTCATGCCATTTTAGAATTGGCATCTGTTATTTAAACTATCTAAAGTATTTCTGCACCTAAGGCACTTCTTTAAATCCTTGTTCCATAAATTCTGGTGGATTAGTTTTCTTTTAGATTAGTCCATTTTAGTAGATTGTGTGTTCTCAAGGTCTGAAACGAGTATGAGTTGAGATGAATCTAGGAAGAACTTATTTTCAGATGCGGATTTCCCAGCTCATGCTTCGGCTCACAAATGCACATGGGCACACCTGTGTATGTTATATGGGCAAACAGTACTGGTCACACAGACATGTGCACCTTCCTGTCAGTCTGTAAGATCTAATGAATGTTGACCAAATTTGCCATATCATTCTGTTTATTCCATCACACTCGTGATGTAATTTTGCTTTCTTTTCCTACCTGCCAAGCTCTCACACCTTCTCACTCCCCCAGGTCCTCTAACTTGATGTTAAGACACTATTGGAAGAAGTTGCATTGTTTTCTGCAATGCTTGTTATTTCAGATGCAAAAGTCATGAACAGTGCTATCCAGGAAGACCAGTTCACAGAACCAGTAACGTATCCTAGCTACTGTGGAGTAGGAACCTACTTCTTTATATGATCCTGGCTTTTTAACGAAACCTCATAACAAACTGGATGAAGCCACATCCACTTCCTGTCACCCCAGTTTTGACAGAAGAGTGTAAAGGGCCTTTAAGCCTCAGTAGTCCCAGAGATTCAATAGCTTGCCCAATGATTGCTGAAAAGCCTGTCGCAGAGGGAAGACTGGAGTCCAGTTGCTAGTCCCTGCTCTGACTGGGCTGCTGATATTAATGAAAAGAGACTCAAGGAACTACAACAGTTCATAAAACAAAGCAAACTTAAAAATTATGTCTGAAGGGGAACAAATTTGAAGTAAGGAAATCTGACAGCGAAGCACTTACCATCTGCAGCTGTAGTGCACAATTGATTTTAAGGGCTCTGGACCGCTGTGTTGCTTGGCATGCAACGTGCTGGCACATCACATCGAGTGCACTACCAGTCTTTTTGCATGTGTACTTGCCTTCTGGTAATAATTTCACACAGTAAGTGAAAAAGACCAATAAATGCCTCTGGTCTTTTGCAAGTCCATTGATGTGGTTTGTGCTTGCTCTGGCACTGCACATCCACGTTTTTTGTGTCACACTGAAGTACAGCAGAACACTCAGGAGTATCTGTCTTTAAGAGAACAAAGCCTATCACATGCAAATTTGGACACAGGCATGTGCATCTTTTTGAATCAGAGTTCAAGTGGACTCATATGTATTTCAGGGATGCTTTGCCTGATGCCGTGAAGCTGCCTGCTTAATCCAGTGCTTTTACAAACAGAATTTGCGAGCTCTGCTTTGACACTGCCAGTCATTATAGTAAGTTTTAAACATGAATGCTGATTGATCCAAGTTGTCTTGTTGGCAACAACCTAGAACCTTGAATCTTGTTCTCTAACTTCATGTCTTCATTCATTAGAGGATTAATTTTGGACTACAAATGACAGCAAGCAGGAGTGAGCCACAGAAGATGCCAGACACCACTTGCTGGCACAGGGAACTTAAAACTCACAGCATTGCCCTATCCCTGCTTGTTATGTGGCCCATACGCCAAATGTTTATCTGATACAAATCTGCATAATTCCAAAACACTGTGTTAATTTATGTACTTTATTACAAGCATATTTATCCTTATGTTATTTTTACTTCAGCTTACCTGTCCATCTGCAGCAAAGGTGCAGATGAAAGAAAGCTTCAGTCACCAAAGCAGTGGTAGCTACCCCTCTATCTAGGAGATGGTGAACAGCATGCTGATGTCAGGCAGAGTCATGGCTTGCTAGTGAGGAGTGAATAAATAATGCTGTTATTTCCTGGGGAATGACAATACTACAGGGATGTGACGTAATACAGCCAACAACATTGGCAGTCTGGCTTCTGTCTCTCCTGGAAAACTTTACTGTCCTTAAGGTGCTAATGTATAACAATGAAGAGGGCAGTTCTGCCCATGGTTCAACTGACTTATTCTAGGTTTACAGGGTTTCAATTCTGACAAAGCTAATAACCTCACTGTTTTCATAATTAATCTCTCCTATACTGTAAAATATGTTGTGAAATGCAAAGTGTCACAGTACTGTAAGTACTGAATTGTCATTGTCTTGTCTGCAGTGATTTGACCCTTATCAATAAAATGACAAAGGGCTCACTATAAAACCCTGGAAGCCAGAATATCTGACTATAACTGTGTATGCCTTGATAAAGGCCTAGCAGTTGCTTGCTGTACTAATACCTGATTGAAGCCAGTTCTATAATGGCAGTTTTATGCTTTTGCTTACAAGGTCTTTCTAAGGCTACTGGAGGAGGGAAACTGAAGCTTAGAAATACTCTTTTCTTTGGGCCCAGTAGTCTAGTTGCAAGCCTAGGTTTGGAAATGGATTATTTCTTTGTTTAAAGAAGGTCTGAGGTGGGAATTGGTTTAAATCCCTCTCAGGTCCTCTACCCTGATGAGACTGTCAGGTATACACTCGATGGTATAAAGACTCTTCTGACCATGTTGTAAGTAGGTCAAAGATGGAAGAAACTAAGATTTGCCATGTCTTGACAGGGGTTTTTTAAAGCTTTGTTGTGAATTTGAGGCTGGGGAAGGGTATCTAGTTACCGGTTTCAGATACGTGGGTCTTTTATCCACATACCAGCTACAACATGAAGAGCGTAGCCTCGAAGTTGGCAGGCTATGGCTTTCCTACCTTAAAAAGTTACACCATTTTCTGTGTAGTGGCATATGGCATGCTCTGGGGCTGCCATTTGAACTAAAAAAAAGGCAGCAGAAACATTGCTGTACTTCACTCCAAAGCATAAAGCAGTTCTGAGAGGAGGAGCATACTGCAAAAAACGTCTTACTTAATGCAGTGAGGGCATTCTTCCATTTTAAGCTTTTTCTGATTAAGAAGCATTCAAGATGTGACATTTCCGTTCCATGCTTCACTGAATACGCAAGGAATAAATTCAGTCCCGTGAGTACCAGATTGGCTGATTGTTTAGAGCATTGCTTTCAAAAAATAAAGATCTAATATGGAAAAGCAGTAGCATGTGCTCTTGTCCTTTGGGGTCTCACTGCAGGATCCAGTTGACACAGACTGGTAAAATGACTTACTCTGGGGACTGTTCTTTTGAAGACAGCATTGGGACCTTGTGTGCCAGTGGGACTTTTGAAACATGCTGTGTCATTTGCAAACTAGACACTTTTCAGAAATCCAGAAAGTGCCATGCAAGAAGAAATTTATCTGCTCAGTGTGCAGGAATGCAGAGCTTTCTATCATTTGGTCAAGGAGGAAGTGGCTTCTTCAGTACTGGAAATAACTGGTAGTTTGTAGGATGCTATCTCCCATGAACTGAGCTGGCCTGGAAAGAATGTTAAATGTGCCTGACAAAAAGCTCTGCTCAGTTATCCTGAACTTCAGGGTGAGCTGAGCCTCCTAGCAACTGCTACTGTCGTTTATTGGTAGTCCATACCAAAGCCAACGGAAAACAATGCCACCCTGCCAAGTTGCTCAGAGGAGTGAAAGGCAGAGAAACATCTCCAGGGCAGTGGTGGTGCCTGGACTACAATTCATATGACATATCTGTGACAGCAGTGGACACTTTTTACTGCCTCTATGCAGACCATGTTTAGCATCTGGGTGAATGACTCTGCTCTTCACATTGTGTATGACAGCATTTTTGTGACAAAATTTGGCAGTGTTGAGGTCACAGGGCACTCTATTTGTCTCTTGTCATATCATACAGAGAATAACCTATTGCTGACTGTTTGTTTAGCACTAACACAAATGGAGTTCTGGTCCATAACAGAGTTTCTCTTGTGTTCTCATCATACAAATAAGTAAACAGTAATATTAAAAAGAGGGGGGGAACAAATGTGTTGTCTTCAGTACAGCAGGTTAGATATTCCAGCGTGTTTCAAGCTGTATTCAGCACCTTGTGGGATTTGGCCTTGCATGTTTTGGTGTTAAAATTTTTTTTGCCTTTAGGAGGGAAGATAAGAAGCTTTCACTGCTACACCAAAGCATCTAAATCATGTATTTATATATCCTACAGGACTATAGATTTCAGGCGGCTGCCAAGCATCTTCTGATTCAGGGAAGTACAGTAGGGATTTCTGTAAAAATTCCATTAAGAGATCAGTTTGCTGTAAGAACCTTGTAGAATTCGGCCTGCAGGACAGACTAACTTTAAGCATTTTGTGTATGTGGCAACATGCTCCAATTAAGGTATCACCTGTTCATGGCAACAGTGTTAGCAAACGTAAATCCAGGCATGGCTTCTGTTGAGGTTCAGAGAGCAGTGAATTGACTGTCTTGGGTTTTAGTGCAAAATGGAAGGGCCTTTAAATGGTACTTCTGTCTTAGGAATTGAATCCTTTTTGGTAAAAGGAATAAGCTCTACCCTTATGAGTAACACGAGTAGTCATATAACTACATTAATGCTAGGTGTTGTGTAAATATTTCAGTTTAGGAAAATGATACTGCTAACTTATATTATGTAAGTTAGCAAAATTCAGGGTTTTCTAAGAACTGAAAGGTAGAATCCAGGTCACACTGTCGTTGGGTATCTTACCATTTTGACACTAGTAATATATTTAATCTCTCAAGCATTACAGACCTTAAGATGAACCTGTCCAGGTGAGAAATAACTGCAGTGACCCATAGGTTTTATAAAAACATGGAAGGTAGAGGCTCTTAGTATGACAGCCCTCCACTTCTTTCTTTCCACTCAAAATATCTCAGAAAGGTAGAAACTATATTTGGCTTGAATTTTACTGAGTAGCTGCCTTGTGTTACAGTTTATCGCATCAAGGTTTTTGTAAGACACTGACCATTATCAGAAGTGTCTCTGCATAAACCAACTGCAGAATAAGCCATTATCTTTACTGTGCTACAGAATTCAGTTATGGAGCCCATGTCAAAGAGAATGAAAGACCTACAGAGTGGAGTAAATCATCACTCTGATATAATTCACAGCAAAAGGCACCCAAACAAATTAACTATACATATGCCACTGGTTAATATGCTGGTGTAAACAGGTGTTTTCTGAAATGAGATTGTAGTAAGGTCTCAGCCTCTTCTACCAAGTAACAAGCAACAAGGCAAGAGGAAATAGCCTCAAGTTGTGCCAGGGAAAATTTAGATTGGATATTAAGAAAAATTTCATCACTGAAAGGGTTGTCAAGCACTGGAACAGGCTGCTCAGGGAAGTGATGGAGTCGCCATCCCTGAAGATATTTAAAAGACATGTAGTCGTGGTGCTTAGGGACATGGTTTAGTGGTTCCCTTGGCAGTGCAAGGTTAATGGTTGGACTTGATGATGTTAGAGGTCCTTTCCAACCTACATGATTCTATGGTTCCTCTTTTGTTCCGTTAATTAAGGAACACTCACAAGTATTGGTAAACGCCAAAATGATGTCAATAATCTAAGTTAACAGGAGGGGGAAATTAAACATGAGGTAAAATTACTTCCTCAAAGCCATGCAAAGAACATGTGCCAGAAAGGACTACTTCTGCCTCCAAGTCATATTTTCAAGCCATGAATAGACCTCCTTTCTTCACATAGGATTGAAGTATAATGGTGGAATATCTCTCTTAGGTAGCAGAAATACTTCTTTCGTGCTCTAGTTTGCCAGATTGTTGCAGGTGATTGATGAAAAGCTGGAGGTGATATCCCCAACCACTGAAATAGCAGAATCCTGAAGGGGACATCTGGCCATCGTCTTTGATATCTACATGCTGATTCTCTTCTCATTCAGTTTATACCACCTTAATTCCTCTGAACACATAGAATTAGTCTAGATTTACACCAGAGATACACATCTGGGTCAGACCTTTGGAACTAGTCTGATAACAGGCTTAAGAACTCATGATTTTAAATCATCCATATTACTGTGCTAAACCTGATTACCCTCTAGTTCGGTAGTCACAGTGGACGCAGTTGTAATTTATATCTTTAAAGATTATGTTAGGAGGAGGAGGCGCAAGAGCCATGCTTTATCTCAGGGCCAGCTTGCAGTAACCTGAGTAAATGGGAGTCATGAGAGTTACTCCAGTTGTAATCACAGTGGTGCATCTGCGCAGAGAATATGACCCGTGCCAAAAGGAACAAACTAGCTTTGTGCAAATCCATTAGCAAATAGAGGGGAGAATTAAGAGAAAATCACAGGCAGTTGCTGTGGGCAGCATTGCCACAGACTTCTCGAGGGAGCTCCATGCAGGTATTGTAGCATCTGTACACATAGAGCTCCTTGGAGAAAGGGCAGACAGCTCAAGCATTTCTGGGTCCTACCATATGAGATGCCATGGATCAGATTGTATAACAAGACCACGTGTGTGTATATCAATGTCCTGCAGCAGGGAACAGGCAATGGCTGCATCCAGACACAGGATGCCTTTTAGCTGAGTCGGGCTCCTTCAAACTAAAGACCTGCTTAAAAGGCTTGCTCTCTCTGGCTACTGCTCAGCAAAGATGCAGTTACACCTATGCCCCTTCAACTATGCTGGCTTTCGGGCAACAATGCTGAGTGTGTAACTCACTGCAGACCACAGTGCTTCTCTCCTTAGTTGGCCTGGGCTTTGATTGTAAAATGTTGTGCAGAAGGAGTAATCTCAGAAAGTCTCATAAGGCAGACCTGGGGATTGAGGACTATGGCTTAACACTGACAACTAGTGAGGGTGCCACAGAACTGGAAGGGACTGCAGCAAATGCTGATTCTGGAGGTTAAAAGCAAGGAGTGAAGGAAGGCCCTGTGTGGAACCTCAGCCTGTTCCAGGGGAGACAGGTAATATGATGTCAGTGTTCACACTGATGTAAATCTTGTGAGAGAAAACAGACCCACAGTCCAAGAAGATCTGTGACAGGAGCTGAAAGCCTCATTTTGAACTCTTCATCATCCTGCTCTGCTCACAGTGAAAACAAAGGCAACAGTTGCTGCTGAGTCTGAGCTTTTGTTCTGTTCCCAGCCCTGTGCCTCGCAGGGGAGAACTGAAAGGAATTTCCATCCCATTCCCTCAAATTTCCCAGTTCCTGAAAACAGTGAGAGAGATGGGCAGGTGGTGGAGGCTAACAGTACAAGAAGGATGTTAGATTTTAAAAGCCTTAAAGCTTTCAAAAACCTTGAATGAGAGCTGGACAGTCCTCTCACACCAACATAAAACAGAAGTATGTTCCAGATGTTTACACAAAATGAATGTCTAGATCAGATCCAAAGTGTTAAAAAATTCCCTCACTGATTTATAGAGGTGTAGTGAGGCCCTCATCCAATGTAGCTCACCCTCCTTCTACTGAATTCAGTGGAATTTTACCACTTCATGCATATTTAAGAAGTGACCCATTAAAACTCCGAGGAAAGTACCCCTGGTGTGCGTGGGCATTATATTCTTGTCACTATTTGCCATTGAACATGTATTTGAGCATGCTCCTTAAATGGATTCTGGCAAAATAATACTATAGCTACACATGTATTTGTAAAACCACAGTGCTATTAAAATATCATTAAATGCAGTTTACTATGCAGTGGAAGTAGTCTGTGAATACCCAAGACTAAAGAAAACTTTTTCTTTCACAAATCTGAAGGTCAAATGTACATGTTAACGGGATCATGCAGAACTAGCCAACCCATATGGATTTATATTTATTTTAGGTTCCTTTTATGCCAATGATTAAGCACCTGTTTCATCATGTTCTATATATGCTAGCAGATAATCAACAATGATGTAAATCCAAATGCTTGGATATAAATTTGCTTATTGTGTTTATAGGAGTGGGTTCAATTTGTCTGGATGAAGTTTAATTTGGAAGATCTTGTGGCTTGCTTGATGTGCCAAATTTCCACTCTCAAACCACAGCGAAAACAATTTAGAGCTTAGCACTGCAAATGAAACTGTTTTAGTCTACTATCATTGTACTGGAGCACTGTGTTGATGTCAGATTTGAACCACTAGAGAAAAAAATTATGGCAACGGATCAGTGCAGATCTGCCAGAACAGCTACACAGGTTTTCATAAACACACACACACATCTAAAACCATTGGTTTAATGTGCAATAAAGCTTTAATGTGAAATAAGGCTTTGAACATTTAATAGATTATACTGGAGAGGGACTCTTCATCAGCGACTGTATTGATAGGACAAGACGGGATAGGTTCAAACTTAACAGTGGAGATTTAGGTTAGATACAAGGAAGTTCTTCCCTGTGAGGCTGGTGAGGCGCTGGCACAGGTTGCCCAGAGAAACTGTGGCTGCCTCATCCTTGGCAGTGTTCAAGGCCAGGTTGGATGGGGCTCAGAGCAACCTGCTCTAGTGGAAGGTGTCCCTGCCCGTGGATGATCTCTAAGGTCCCTCCCAACCCAAACCATTCCATGATTCTATGATTATGTAATACAGGGTTATTTCCTGTCCCCCACTCAAATGAAACTGTCTCCTTTTTCCCTTTTCCCTTCTCCCTTCTCCTTTTTCCCTTTTCCTCTTTGCAGGAATCTTAATAGATTTGTAGAAGTGTTTCTGTTCTCTTCTTAGAAATGCAAAATTATGAACTTCCCTCAGCAACACTGGGAAAATGATCATGCAACTATTGCATACACTAGCTGTTCTACTGGGCACAGATCAGTTTTCGAAAGGATTATTCATACTTCCACAAGGATCAGACACTCATATTGCTCTAGTCCATAGCTCCTGACCAGGACCACTGCAGGCAGTGGATTCACACACAAGACAAAAGGAGCGTCCTGTAGCCTGTTGTACATTTTCACTCTGGGTGGGGCACCAGGTGGAAGGAACTCAAACTTGTTTATCAAAGCCTGTGCTGATCATGTTAGATTGGCATTTATTTAAAGACAAACTCAAAACTCCTCTTTATGTAAATTGGACATATTTTGTTCTGGACTTAAAACATGTTTGTTTTATCCTTAGTTTGGTGCTCAACCACACCATTTTTCAATGACAGCTTTCCAAACACAACCTTGCCTTAAGACAGCTAAACTGGCTATTTGAGATGGGCTGTGGAATGTAGTATGTTCCATGGATGCTGGTTTGCTCGCAGGGTAAGTTAGATACTCTAAAAATGTCATAAGGCCCTTACAAAAAACATGACACTGCTACAGAAATTGTTCAAATTATTGTATTACTTTACGCTGTAGTATTTGGACCATTGCTAACAAAGTATTGACAGGGTTATCATAAGTCAGGTTTCCTCTTCTTCTGCTCGGAGATTTTGTCAAATGAGGTTTTAAGGACTTTATAGTCCTTGCCAAATATCTTCAGGCAGGCTATCCTTCCTCTAGAAATCCTGGATGTAACTACAGCACTTAATATTACTTGTTCATCCTCCCCTTCATGTCCAGCCAAGCTGTGTTACCAGCTAATTTAACTGGAACTCTTATGTTCTTCAAGGTTCTAAGTTGTGTCGGAAAACATGATAACTGGGACCTCTTTCTTGCTGGCAGAAGAGAGTTTATTTCATCATAGTAGATAAATGCCAAGAAGCCTCATACAGGAAAACAAATAATAGTTTGCTTTAATAAAATGGCACAATGCTACTGTTCTAGGGCAGTTTTTCCTTCTGGTACTCCAGATTGATTCTAAGAAGTAGTAAACAGAAGAGCTCAAGGAACTACTGACACCTCATGAGCAGAAAAACACCCATTGATCTTGGTCTTTGGGCTGTTGTTCAGACCTGAAAAGGGGTCCTTAATTGTTTGTACTTCAAGACAAAGCTTATTTCCTGTTAAGATTTGATTGAAGAAAAAGAGCATCAGATACTGAGACAGTTAAGGAGAGCTGAGCATCAAATTCCTAGTGTGATTTGGGCATTAAAATCTCTTAGATAAATTTAAGGTCTGAGGATCTAAGTGTTTTGTTTCCATCTTTGAATCATATTATTTGGTTTGGGCTTCACTTCTGGTGTTTACTTACAATACTATCTGGTTTGAGAGACTTTGAGACTAACATATTCCCATGCTGTGTCCAGCTGCAAGAGCTCAAAAGCAGGAGATTCCAAACAGGAACAGAAAGGTGAGTGTGGTTTTAGACTACTGAAGTATGCAGCCAATTCCTCATTTGCAGTAGGGCAGAGAGACAGAGAATGAAAGTTGTAACTTAAATTTGCTGTGAGATTAGGAAGTATCTGAATTATTGGCATCCTGACCTGTACTGCAAATTGTACCGAATGCATGAACGAGAGGCAGTTTTGAAATACTGGGGTTTTATGATTATTCTATGGTTGCTGAGTCTGGAAACAAAAAAAAAAAAAAAAAGAATTTGATTTTCTTGGCTCTGCTAGACCCTGCTGAGAAGGGGTGGAAAATTTTCTTTCAAAACACCTTTTGTCAGAAAACTGAACTTTCAAATAGATTAATATTCTGTGGAAAATTATAAACATCCTTTAGTAATTTAAAAAATATTGTGAAAATGGAAAGTTTTACCATGGAGGGAGGAATATTTTCCAAAGAATTACAGTATTAGTGCCATTAGCTAATAGTTGATAGGTGTAAGCTATTCACACACAGATATATGTTAGATAAGGTTGTATATGTTAAGAAATGACCTGTGAGCAAGTGGTAACTAATTCCTGTTATTATTGCTCTAGGTTTTTACACATACTGACTTAAACCCTTCGCAGGCTGGAGGTGGGGTTAAAAGTTGAGAAAGAATTTCTCCAGCTTTCAAGGCTCATTCTAGATTTACAGGCTGAGCTATTTGCTGCTGACTGTTCAGAGAACAACTGTTGACAACTGTTAAATGAGTCCTTTCTGTAAGAAAGCAAACATTATCTTTTAAGACATTGTTATTTTTCTACAGCTGTGTTTCAATGCTATAAAATAGGTCTCACAAAAGAGCTTGGGGTAAGAGAAGGGGAGGACAAGGAAAAGGAATGTATTCAGTGGTATTGGAAAAAGGAAGAGCTAAGTTGGTATTTAAAGTTAGCAGTAGCTTAGAAAATGGGTAAATATTACATACAGAGAGAAAGAGGCAATGATTCCATAATATGGTAAATCTTGCATGTTACCAAAAAAGTTGGAGCCAAACACGTACAAGCTAACTCTCATCGTGTAAATTTGCTTAAAGTATCTTCCAGATTACCTTTTCTTGTGAGGCTTTAAGCATGAGGTATTGTCTTGTGCTGAAGTAGGAAATAAAGAGTAAACTCCACTGTGGCTTGGGCTGGTTTGACTGAAATGTGTAACATGCACAAATCCTGGATCTGTGGGATGATTTAGCAGCTTAATATTAATACCCATCAAATCGCAGCCCACAGAGCGTGAGGGTGAAGGGGGGAGGGAGGGAGGTGTACAAGTCTGTGTGCATGACAGGACATTTGAGCCTTCAGCATGTGTCTAAAGGTGCGTTCCTGTCTCTGTTCCCCCAGAGACAGCTTTCCTCTACCTCGCTGCTCCCCGCTCTCGGAAGAGATAAACTGTGCTTACTTTGGCATCATCATCCAAGCAACCTGGGAAAGCCCAAATGCTCACCCTTCCTCTCCTCGCTCTGTCTCTTAACTATTCCTCACCGAACCCCATCCTTCCTTCCTTCCTTCCTTCCTTCATTCCTTCCTTCCTTCCTTCCCCACACCCACACCGCCGCCGACGCCGACGCCGCCCCGCCCACAGCCCACCTCGCCCGGCCCTCTTAGGCCTTCACAACCCTGGGCAGCTGTGTACCAGCCGGTGCCCCCGCCCATTCTCCCTCCCTCTTCCACGGTGCGGCCTGAAATTGCGTCTCCCATCTTCAACGAGCACGCGCAGAGCGGCGCAGCGCGGGGTCGGCAGGGCTCGGCGGCAGCGGGGGCCGGGCTTAGGGCCACCCGCGCCTTCCGAGGGGAGGGGAAGAAGAGCGACGGCGGGAGGGGAGGCGGCCGGACGGCTACCGCCAGCGGCCGCCGATCCCCACCCCCCGTGTCCCTGGCCGCGCAGCCTGCGGTCAGCGGGCAGCATGGCTGGCGAGCTGGAGGATCTGAGCAGCCGGGAGGCGCAGAACGTCTGCGAGGCCCTGGGGCGCTACGAGGACACCCTCCGGGGCGCCGTGCGCGAGATCCACGTGGACATCCAGGTGTTCAAGCAGGGCGTGGGGCGGCAGGTGGAGGAGGTGCTGCGCCTCGCCAGCCCCCTGGCGCACACCGTGTCTGAGCTGCAGCAGGAGAACCGGCGCTTGCGGGCGCAGCTGGAGCGCCTGTCCCGGCAGGTGGAGGCCCTCGGCCGGTCGGCGGGGCTGCCGCAGGAGTGGGCGGACGAGGCGGCGCGGAGCCCCCAGGCCGCGGGAGCCGGCTCTCCGGGACAGGGTTCGGCCGGCGGCAGGTTCTCCAGCCATGCCAAGCTGGCTGTCACCGGCCGGAGCCAAGTAAGTGCTGGCCGCGGCCGGGGGGGAGGCCGAGAGGCTGCATGAGCAGATGCCTCGCGGGTGTTGCCAGTCTTTGCGCTGGCGCGGGGGAGCCTGAGGGGCACGGGGCTCCTCTTTTGCAGTGCAGGGTCAAGGGGCTTTTGGGGGATGCTCTGAGACATGGTCTTGGCTTTGATACCACCTGGAGATGTTCCTGATTACGGCACTGCTTGGTCACACTGGGATCTTGGTTAGAGTGGGAGCAACCTGTCAGCTCTGCGTGGTTGGAAGTAGGAGAAGCTGAGGCAGTCTCAGCTGTCAATACACATATGTACAGGGACATCTGTGTATCTTTCTGGACTTGATTCAGGCTGTCTGTGTGCCAGCAGTGCTATTTGCCAGTTGGCAAGCTCACAAGGGAGAACAGCTTAGCATAGAGCAGGCAGTAACATGTTTCCCTAACATATTGACTTTGCATCCTGCACTGAGGCAGTTTTGCAGCATGACCACTGTCCTGCGCTGCTGCAGCTGGTCCCTGAGAGGAGGCCTCAAGCAAGCTGTCATGGCCTCCATGACCTAAACTAGCACAAACACATTCCTCCCAGTGATAAAACTCTCTTTGAAGTGTAGTGGAGCCTTGTAACTTGGTACATGGAAGTCCTAGTTAGTGGGAAACTCATCTGGCGCTGAGATGTTTTGTGTAATACTTTTTCTATGTGTCAGGCTCTATGGAAAGAATTGAGAGCTCCTGTACAATCTTTGACACCAGGAGGTGGCAGTCAGACAATATGTCATGATTCAGTCATGCAAAACTGTCCGATAATAGAGACTTGGCTTTCACAGATGACAGCCTATTTTGTGTAATCTTGATTAAGCCATGTCTTGAGGGGTCTTCATGACTGTTTGAGCGTGAAAAGCAGGTCTGTGGTTTCTCCAGGCTTTGGGGATGGAAAATAAAAACTTGGAAATGAAATTCACTCAGATTGGTGGGAATGAGCAGGGAGTCTGTATTGTGTTCTAGCCTTTTTCATTCCTACTGACTCAAGAATGGGCACTTAGGGCTTCCCGCAGCTGGGCAAGTGGAAGGGTAAAGCTGTTGCTTGATGCATTTTTTCAGCGTAGTTGTGGCAACTGCTGCCTTTTCCCCCTGCATGACAAAGGTAAGCAGCATACACGCAACTTGTAGATCTGTTCCTTTTTGTTCCATGAAGCCATCCACACTTGTTCATATTGCAAGGAACAGAAGTGAGCTGAACGACAGGGAAGGGACAAAGGGATGTGGTTCCTCACACCATTTCACCAGCCTCATCGCCTCTCTGCACACTATAGTTTGTACTTCACACTCTGTGAGAAGTCTTGCATCAAGGTTATGGCAATATTCAGCTTTAGGTATTTGTTTGCATTAAAGCACAGAATGAGCTTTTGGAATTGGAACCTTCTCACTTTGCTTTGAGGGTTCAGGGAAGATCACTTAAGTACTGATAGTTCTTCACTGCCCTCCCAGCAATTTTCCCTGGAAGGCTGGACAAGTTCCCAGGTTAGCATAGCTGACCAAGAAGGAATTTCAGTACTGAGAACCATGGGAGATGTGGCTAGGGCTACATACCCCAAATGCATGCAGTGAAAACATGATTTTGTGGGTAAGGCTCTGATGTGGCTGTGCCCACATGGCTGAAGAGCAAGCCTTAGTTGCTATGCTGGTCACCCAGATTCTCTGTAATGAAGAAAGTATTCCCTCAGGTGCTTGCAATTTGTGGTTTATATGGCCACAGCATATTGTGCTAAACCATGGTGTTGTGTTGTTGAGTATCTGAGTGGTGATCATTGGTTAAAAAAAAAACAACAAAAAAAACCCAAACAAACAAAAAACCCGTCTCATGTGTTTCAGTGGTTTAGACTCAATAACGTCTTGGCTCATCATTCAACCTCCGTGCTTTATGTAGTGAGCACATAAGTGCATCTGGGAACATAGGGCCCAACCTTTAAGTCAAGAAAAGGATTTTCCTTGTCTTGAGTAATGTAGGCATGTAGCTCAAATCCTGCTATGTGCACCTGTGTTCCAATGAAACCAGTTGGAGGTTGACACTTAAATATCTAGGAGGATCAGAATCTAAGCCCGCAGCTCTATACTCTGACAAAAACTGTGTTTAGGCTGCCTTACTGTAATCTACTGCTAGTAAATAAATTCTTAGCAAGATCTCAGACCATAGTTACCAGGAGTTGACTGGGATTTGTACCTGAGGAAATGAAAGTTCTGGTATCTCAAGTAATGGATATTAACAGTCTGTGCACTCTGCAGCATCTAACACAAATAAGTGCTTTTAAAAAATCACCAGGTTGTGTTAGCCTTGTGTTGTGTCTTTAGTTATTTTTGAATTAGTGTAAACAGCAGACAAGGTCCATGAAACTTACTTTTCTTGATTTGTCTTGAATTGATCATGATGGTGTCTGTATTTTACATGGAATATATTTTTCCACCCTATAAATAAATTATTCTAATAATTTGTGATGAAACTATGTAATAAATAAGTAAAATCAAACTACTATTTTGCTCTGTATTTCCTGTGTATGAAAAGCAGAGACAAATTAAGTTCTTACATGTAAACACCCTGCTTCTTTTCTGTTATGTTCCATGGGTTTCATAATTACCTGTAGTATAAAATCTTTTTCAGTAATCTATCTTAAGTCTTTTTGTCTGTCTTTAAAAACAAAACTTATTTGGATTGAGTTTATAAGAATTTTGGATTATGTTTATAACAGCACATTACAGATTTACGTCTTTATTTGTTCATAAAATCTTTTGGCCAATGTGGTAGTTAGATATATGTCTAGAATAAATCGAAACTTTTGAATGGACTTTCTGTTGGGGAGTTTCACTCTACAGCTTCTATGTGTTGCTTTTTGGAAGCTACATTTTTTTAACTGAAGTAATCGTGTCTGTAAAGCACTTTCTTCTTTCTTTAGTTCTCATGAAACTGGATAAATCTCATTATTTTTTGCGTGCGCACACACACACACATAAACCAATGGGGAAAGAAAAATTCTTGGCTGATTTTTCTGGAATTATATTGGCAATCATATGGGAAAAATATGGTGGTTCTCCCAGAAAAGTTATCCCTACAGAAGTTGCAGATTATAATGCAGCTGTAAAGTTTTAGGATCACGCTTAGTTTATGTATTGCTTTTATAGTACATTATCAGAATGGGACTTTTTTCTGCAACAAACAGAAAAAAAACCTGCAGCGCATCAAGTGTTTTATGCAATCTCAATCAATGTCTCCACTATTACACAGTCCTCTGTGTATCACCTTCACAGTGGATTGTGATATCTTTAACAAAAGTGGAAGGCTCTTCCTAAGTGCATGGGGTCTTTGAGGACAAGCATGTGAAAATTGATACAAGTCCTGCATTGCCAGTGCTTAGTTTGTGGGTTTGGCTCTTGGGGTTAGATAGTTGTTCCCTTCTTGTATTGTGGTCAGTAGCACAAGGAAGGCCTGTTCTTCGCATGTGTTTCTGGATATTCTAACTTTTGCTGCTGTTTGAAATTTAGTTCTCATATCTCTTGTCTGTTCTGACAGAGTGTAGATCTGGATGACCGCCACAAATCTGAGTTTAGAAGAGTTTTTAGTTCTTCCATCATTGAAAATGGTGATCAGTCTTCATCAGGTAGGAACAGGGCATGAAATGAAGTAACAGTACTTGTAAAATAACTTGATCCTGGCAGTCATAGAGCAGCTCTCAGATACTCAAGCATTAGAATCTGCTGTGGTTTCAGCATGGGTATTGTACTGTAGCACTGATACAGTTTAACTTTATTTCCTAATTAGGAGTTTAACTTTTAAACTTTATTGTTAAGCATGCTCTATGGTGTTTCATGAATTAGAGATGACTACTGTCACATTATCTTGGGGCACTAGTGATTATAAGGCCTGCTATCCTGGGTGGCATTGTAGTCCTGCATCCCAAAATATTTTGCAAATTACCTGTCCGCTTCCATCATCCTTCAGTGGAGGAAGAGCTTGCTGTCTACATTTTAGAGAAAACAGGCACACAGTGTTTCATAAAACCATGAAAAGAATAATAATGATGACTCTTAACCCACAGCAGGAGATTGGGGGTGGGAGCTGCACGGAGGAAGAGGAGGAGTTTAGCAAACGCAGCTGCTAGTGGATTAATGATCTGAAGAAGTTGAGATTCATGTAGGACAGGTATGATTGCTGGAAGGATCACTTACACTAGGGTTGTTTCTACAGCATGCTGTAAATGGTATTAACGTCCCACAGGGAGAAGCAGATGCAATAATTACAATAACTTGTGAAATAAAGTTGTTGCATGCAAATTGTTTTTTTAACTTTGTTACAAATCTGCAAATAAATTTACTTCTTCTCTCCTTTTCTTCTTACTCAGTAGGTCAGGCGAAAGTCTCCCATGAACTGACCTGTTTTCACATGTCAGAGACATCCCCTGAAGCCCATGCCCCTGCAGTCACCTTACAGATGCCCCATCTTCCCGTTACTGCAGTAACCAGAATACCAGAGAAGTTTTCAGGAGAGACCACTTGTTCAACAGGAACAACTAATGCGTCTGCTGGCCTGCAGGGACAGAGCAAGAGCAAAAATGCGATGGCAGCGAAAACGTCCAATCAGTCAGGTAAGAGAGACAATAATTTGTTTGATGAAGCTGTGACCCATTTCTTTACTTGAAGCAACTGGTGCTACAGGACTTGTCTTGTGACCTAGTGGTAGTTACGAAACTTCACTTCTATGCTACATATCCCATGGTGTGACACCCTGACTTAGAAAATTGTGGGTCCTAGATTCAGCTGTAGGCTGTAATGTCGTATATGCTGAAAATTTTTGCTGCCTGATATAGATGAGTTCATAGCACAGGCTATCTGCTAGCTCAGTTACTGAATAAGTATCTCTTCAATGCTATTTTAATGAAATTCGCAAGAATTTTTAGTGCTTTGAGGCCTGAGGCCCCCTGAGAAGTTAGGCAGGTATTTGGCTAATGGGCTCAACATTTGGAGGGAGGAATGACCAACAGCAGACTGACACATACACACAAGTCAAAATGATTACAGAATCTTACTTATATCTTAATTTAGTTGGTTTTGTTGTGTTTTAAATAAAGCTCATTCGTATTGAAGTCATTCATCTCTGAGTTGTATTTCATGTACATGAAATGGTGACACTTACAGATCGGACTATATGTGTTGGTCAGAAATTACAGAGACACCAGATTGAATTGCCAGCAAGAGAGAGGGATTATTTGCAGATTATTCTTCTAACTTTTATTTTATTAAAGCTGAGAATGTAGCAAAGCCTCTCTTTGTCTTTTTTCTGCTGTTTCAGTGAAGGCCTGGAATTCAAGTACAGTGACAACAGTGGATTCATCTGCTACTGGAGGTGAGTGTTCTTATCAGCGTGTCCTTATGCAACACAAATTGAGGGGGATTCCATGCTCCGTGTCTGGGGGATTCGGATCTGAGCATATAGTTCCGATTAATAGGTATATGGTAATATTAAAATTGCATGCAGATTCAGTTTCCCAGGTATCATGGAAGGTTGTTCCACTGTATCAGATTCTCAATCCATTCAAAGCAAGGGGTACTTACCCTTATTTGCACAGAAGCGTGCATGTGTACTGTTAGGTAATCTCTGCAGTGGAAACAATAGGTGCCAGAAAAGTATGGCAGAACAGACAGTCTGAGCAGTGAAGATTTCAGCTGACCAAGTGAAAACTGTGCCTGAAATCAAGGTAATGGCAGTTGGAAAGTGGTGAGCCCACCCTATGGATGGTGAAGCAAATTCCTTTGAGCAGAATAGCAGTAACTAGTCTTATTCATATATGAATGTGCCAAAGGACAAAATGCCTTAAGGATTTTCAATTTCAGTTGAAATAGATGAGTTGAGCTCTATCCAAAAGTATTTTGGATTGATGTCACCAAGCTTTTACTGTCTACACCATGTACTGGCATTTCACAGTGGTCTCAATGTCAGTTTAGTGAAGACGTAGCTCAGCTAGAATAAGGATCAGCTCTGAGATTTGCATAAATTTCTGGCAATTGTTTGTGGTCCCAAATTTGTCACATCTGTATGTTGGCATTTACTAGGGCATTTTACATGAGAAATTTAGTTGATCTGGATTCCTTCTATAAGCAGTGGGGAGAGTTTGCATTTTCAGAGTCTTATCAACAGTAATCAGGTTGGATTGCTTCTAAGATGCAGTTTTTCTTCATGTATAGAAGGAGCCTTCAGTAAATGAGTTGCTGGCTTATGCAAAAAGTTTTGGCTTTAGTGTGTTAAAAATGGGCAAGTCACTCCGTTGCTCTGCATTTACAGAGCGTAGCTGGTGTCCAGAGCTGGCCTATAAGAGGCAAAGCACAAAAAGTAGAACCTCTGGAGGTTCTGGTGGTCTGAAGCCATCTTTGCAACCCTTGCAGTCTGTTTGACTTTAAAAACTAAAACATTTCCTGGTGAAAATTAGGTAATTTAAATTATGCTCTCAGTCATGGCAGACTTCCTAGGACTACTTATGTCTACCAGAATGACTATTGCAAGATGAGCTGTAGCACAGTTTCTTCCTTTTGCTGGAATGTTGTCCATGGCAGCATACCCTCTTCTTGAGGTCTGCACAAAGGCCCGAAATGATCAAACCTTCCCAGCACAGTTTTGTCAAAGGCAACTTCTCACAGCCCTTTCTGGCATGTTCATACCATCCTTACTGCAGTGCAGTGATTTTGCAGGGGGATTAAACCCCTGGGGAAGATCCCTTCCCAGTTTATTAGATCAAACTAGAAGTTAGACAGGCTTGCAGCTATTCACTGCGGTGAGTGTGTGGCTGTCTCTCAGGAAATGGTTTGGAAATGTATGAGGAAAGGAGATAAAACAAGTTTCTGCCCTAATGTATCTTGTCTTTCCTGTTTTTATACAGAGAATACTACTGTCACTAAATCTGTCTCAACTGTGAGCTATGGGACGAGTAGTGGAACCAAAACTGGTGAAAGGTATGCATTTTACTTCACATTTTGTTAGGCCATTGTAGTCAGTATAGTCTCAAGGGACTTTTTTGCTGGTGTGGAGAACAGGTGAGTCCCAGATGCTGTATTTTAAGCGTTGGATGTATAATTGTACATTAACCTACTTGCCCCATTACATTAACCTAGTTAATATGTTCTATGTGTGTACTGTGTCCATCAACATGTAAATGGGCATATTCCTCTTAACACCATTTCTACTTTCAGGGGATAACCCATCAATGACTACTGGAATAATCACATTACCTGTACTAAAACCATCTTAGTAATGTACTGTATAATAGTAGTTTTTGTTCAACATGACAGTGCTTGAATCATAACCTGAGTTGTCTCAGGTCAAACAGTTCCTCATTTCTAGCCATACCTGTAGCTGACATACCAGGTTATCTATTGATTGTACTTGTCATGTGAAATCAGCAATGTGCACCATATTAGATCCTATATGTCTAGCTTCAGGACCCCCTAAAACCCTCGCATGACTGCTCTTTTGTGCCTCTGGTTCCTGCGTTAGTGCCATATCTCAGCTGATCCTCACAGCTTTCTTTGCATGACACATCTGGTAGGCTATGTATCAACATCTCACCCATGATTGCAGCATTGGATAGCCTTAGCACTTTTGGTTCCCTTGGTTTTGGGAGGCTTCTTCAGGCTGCCATGCCAGTGCACCAAAGAACAGGTGAGTCCCAGATGCTGTATTTAAGCCCATGAAAGTTTGTGAGCTTTCCTGAGGGCTAAATGGATCAGAGATGGGAAGGGATAAAAATCTTTTGTAGAGCAATTTGAAGCAGCCCTAATTGTGGATTTCAGCACTATTACAGAGTTAGTCAGTAAAACTCTCAGTGCCAGCAGTGGATTTTTGTTAGGAGGAGCAAGTTGTCAGGCCCTTTGAAAATACTTTTTAAAATACTCAGCTGTGTTAAAATTTGTACGTTGGGCTTATTTTTGGAAACCAACGTATAACCGCCATCAAATATCCTTAGTTTGGCTAGCCTAGAGTTTAGTTTGTAGATAAATGCCTTCCTGAGGACTGCTACACATTCTCGATTAACTTAGAGTCACAGTTGCTTAGTATAGGATTACATGGTATCACAATTACTGCTGGCATATCCAGGCATCCTCAGCATGTAAAATATCCATCATGAAAAGTGGGAGGGCAGCTAATTTAAATCTCTTAAATTGGGCTTGCATCTGCCTTGAAAATTATGCCAAATTTGTCATTACATTTCTTCTGAGTTAGTTCCAACATCCACACTTTCATATTTGAGTCATGATACACTGAGCACCCTAGAGAACTTGCTGTCTGATCTGACCTCCATCTGTACCAGAAATTAATGTGTGACACTGATTCATTGCTCTTTGCCTCAGTTTCCCAATCTCTGTCATGTGGAACATTTCCAAATGTGACCTATTGCTGGTGAAGTGGTTTACGTCTCAAATAAACACAAATTAGAATATAATCCTATATTTCTCGGTCAAATTACCAGCATGTGGTCAGCAAAGCAACACTGACCCAAGATCGGAATTCTGTGTATTCTAACTAAAAGGTTGAAAAGTGCTTTCTGAATTACTCTTCAAGTTCTGTATTTAAAAGGTGATTTACCCTCCAGGAACCCCAAAGTTGGAAGTTAGTGCTGCTCTGTGGCTACAGTGGGGCAGTGGGGTTGTTTTTTTCTTTTTGGTTTTGGGGGTGTTTTTTCTCTCTCTCTCTTTTTTTTTTTTTTTTTTTTTTTCCTCCTTTCTCAGAGGTGTTTAATTGTTGTCAGCACTTCTGACTTGTCCAGCTATGTCTTATTTGTAAAAGTACCTTTCATTTTCACATAAATTGCTTTTGACTCATTCAGGTCCTCTTGAAACAGCTCTTTTGGGAGGTTTAGAGTAGGCAACAGTTGGACCTTTATGCTGACTCCTAGCACTGTTAAATGTTTTGTTTAACAATATACTTTCCATGTTATGTTTCTCCAGTGCCACTGACAGTTACTGTGATGTGAACCCCAGCTCTCACTCCTCTCCTCCCCCTGTACAGCGCCAAGTTGAAAGGAGGCGAGAACTGGTGCGGTCTCAGACGCTCCCACGGGCTATAGGAACACAGGCCAGGAAAGCGCTTTTCGACAAATCTGAATATGAGGCTGGAAAGTATGTCAAAGTCTCGTCTCCAGCATGGGTTTGTTAATGGGAAACAGATTTGTCAACTACCGGCAGAGGACAGCTGGGTGGGAGGACTTGGCTCTCTCAATGTAGAATTTTGAGCTAAGGGACAATACGAGGTCATGTGTAGCTTCACTGACTTCACAGACTGAATGCTGGAAATTCACATCTACAGATTCTTCTGGCTTTAAAGGTCTTCAGCTGAAGAAGCAAGTGCCTTTTATGAGGAGAGAGTGCTGTGAAAGATGCCTTCTCTGTTATTATAAGAGACTAGGAATATAGTGATTTTCTGTTGCCGTTCATTAAGGACCAAAAGCATGGACTATTCTTTATGTACCATGTTGGGGGTATGATTTAAATAGAAAAGGCTTGGAATGGGTCCTGGCCTTAGGGAAATGGAACTTAGTTTTTCTTGCAGGACCAACGAATTGAAGTTTCAGCAACATGTTTCTCAAATATCACCTGGACAGGGGCTGACCTGGGCAAGGTTGCGTAGATGGTGCTGACAAGTAGGTTTAAGTTTTTCTAGAATGTAATTTAATCTGATCTCTGTTAATTTTCCAGAGGAAAAGGTGAATCCAGAGCTAAGCTGAAGAGGTCACAGAGTTTTGCCGTTGCCAGCGCTAGCAGCATTAAACAAATTCTGTTAGACTGGTGTCGTTCAAAAACCATAGGATACAAGGTGAAGACACACTCGCACTTTCAGCTTGCTCTTTTTCAGGAGAGTTTGCCAAAAAAGTATACTCAAAAAGTGCACGTAAAACATGCTAGACAATGAGTTAACTTACACAAGGCCATCAAGTTCTGTGTGGGTAACACAAGCATCATGGTTTGCATGGGCAGCACTTCCAGACAGTGATTGCATGAGTGAGATTCTGTATGTCTGTCAAAGCAATGCATTAGTGTTTGTCTGAAAGCCTACATTTTTCTGCTTCTGGATAAAGACTTCAGTATACACTTGCGTTTTTTTCTTAGTTGCAGGCTTTTGCATTCTTATCGTATATGGCAAGATCTGAATAACATTTTGCCAGTATGTGGAGACTATGGCCCTTTTGCTACACAGCAGACCAAAGTACCCTCTACTGGTATTGGACATGTGAATTTATAGTAGATAGTTGAGGCTGAATCACATGGTGTTAGTGAGCTAATTTCTATGAGGTAACATCAGTGTAGCTAAAAGAATTCAGCAGTTGAGATTTTAGCAATTTTACCCTTAAACTGAAATTGCCAACGTAATATCCATGAGAAAAAAATTATTTGTGTGTGTAATATGTTTTTCAGAGTTATTGTAAAATGTGCATTATTATTGCTGAACTCTAAATTATAGTATACATAAGCAGAACTAGTGAAAATTACTGTCAGTTGCTTACCAGAAAAGCTGGGGCTTGAATTTTATGATGACAAAGTAGCATGAGACAGGGGCCCAAATATGTTTCTTTTCACTGTGGCAGTGGAAAGTAATAATAAGCATTTGTTCTAAGAATCAGGTTTTGCAATAAGTGTAATACTTCCTATATTTCTACTTATCTGTGTGTAAACAGGCATTGAATTGCGCCTTACTGAAAGCAAAGCAAGCAAGCATAATGTTTAGCTAGTGCTATTCACAGCCACAAAATGAACTGTTCTTCAATTATAAATGCTTTACAGGGATAATCACTGTCCCTAGTTTTCACAGATACTCAGCTGGTGCATTGGGCCTGCTCCAGAGCTCATGTTGAGGAGATTCTTCCCAGTATTTTCATTGGGGTTTGGATCAGGCACCTTGGCTGATGTCTGCTTTGCATCTGGGCATTTCAGGCAAAAGGCTTTCATTTGCTGAGCATGTGTTTTTTCTCAGAATACAAATAGTGTAACAGATATACTAAGAGGGAAAGAAAAACATGAAGCCTGTGCTCTGTTGCTTTCATTAGTGGGAGAGGACAGAAAACTTCAGTAAGCAAAAGCAGTTGCTCTTCCCTCTTCACCCATATTACGTTAACACGCATGATTTTTTCATCATGACAGCACATTGATCTCCAGAACTTCTCCTCAAGCTGGAATGATGGGATGGCATTTTGTGCTCTTGTGCATTCTTTCTTTCCTGAGGCTTTTGATTATAATAAGCTGGACCCAGCTAATCGCAAGCAGAACTTTGAGCTGGCCTTCACCGTGGCTGAGTGAGTATGACATTAGATCTCTGTGAAGTGCTTCCGGTTCAAGTCTAATGTGGCTGGGCAGCAGTGAAGAGTTTAATCATTCTTATAGATCTTGTATCACTAGCTTACATGTATCATGCCAAAAAAGATGATAAAGCGCTGCCTAGAGAATGCACAGAACATGAGCCTTGGCAGTCTGGAGTCAGAGGTGGTTTTACCAGGCACAGGATTATTCACTGGAAACAATCCACAGCCGCATGGGCCTTCATTGGCACATTTAATCTCTTCTCATGTTTCCCTGTTCTTTTGGAACTTTGTATATAATAACCAGAAGAACTCAAGATTTGCAAACTCGCATGACCCTGCTTACTGAGACTTGGGCAGGTGAATGTGAGATTGGGCTACATGCTACAGATACCAGGGATGTGAATGGCAGTCAGTGGAAAAAAAAAACCAAACCCTACAGGGCTTTGGATCAGATCCCAGTATAGAGGAGGAGGGAAAGAGCCGGAATATTCCATGGTCACAAAAATAACAATCTAGAGATTGTTAGAACCTGAGCTTGACCATTTCATAGTAAAATGAAATGTTGCTGATAAACCTCAGGATTTCTTAAATGCCTCAATGATGCTCAAATCAAAGCAGCAAATGAATCTTGGCATTGGTTACAGGCTTCAAGATGTAACTCTTGATTTACTGTATCTGTTTTATCATTACAACAGGAAAATGGCTCACTGCGATCGTCTGATAGAAGTGGATGACATGATGGTGATGGGTCACAAGCCAGATCCCATGTGTGTCTTCACGTATGTCCAGTCTCTATACAATCATCTACGATGCTTTGAATAAACCCACTGACACCTCTCCAGCCTGAAGGGTCAAGTACACTGCTAACAGGAAGAGTGGCATTTTGCAAATGGAACACTGTTATTTCTTGCTTTTTATTGTCCCTTTGCTTACATTCAGCTGTGTGGCTGACTGAAGTGTTGCTGAGCAATGCCCCCAAAGTCTTGCATCACATCAGCATGTCAGTAATACAGAAATACATTTTAAAAAGGCAGAAAACATAGGGAAGGGTAACTTTGGTGCTAGTAGAAGGTTGGATTTTTAATATTCTTAAATTTAAAGATCACAGGAAGCTAAATTGCTGCTCCTGTCTTTTAAGCTGGGGACACAGTCTTATGCAGTGACAGATAACTCTGCTACGAAGGTGTTCCCTCTTAAAATGCAGGTAAAACTCCAGAAAATAGCATCTTCAATTCCATTTCTCTGTTAAGCATGGCACAAAATCAGTAGCAGATGGACAAGGAAAATTCCGAGAGTACTCAACTGCTAGGGCATTATTGCCTCTCCTCTACCCTACCCCCCCACTGTAGCATACACGCATGTACACACACACATCACAGGCATTGTTCTGTTCTCTTAAAGCCAAACAAGAACATAGCCTCTTACCTGCTGACTGGGGCGACATCAGATAACTACCATGTTACACAACAGCATTTGTCTGTAATGGTCAAATCTAAAGTGATTTGCTTAGAGGCTTGCTAAAGCCTCTGCTTGCAGTCCTGCATTAATTTCTTGATCATGAAGAATAGCAACAGCTGGGCTGTTCTGTGTATGAGAGTATGTTTGCATGATTTAGAATTACAGGGAAGGCGGGGGGGTTAGCAAGGTACAAAATCCTCTGAACAGTCCTAATAGATGCAAGACTGTAATGTGCTTTGACCCAGACTCTGGGGGAAAGCAACTCTCCAGTGTGTACCAGAATGAAATCTTGATGACTTGCTCAATCCTTGTGCTGACTCAGAGGTGGACAGGCAATATGCCAAAAAAGTATGAAAGGTGGGAGTCTTGAAATGCCTCGGACTAGTTTTCGTTTTCAGTTAAATCAGTGTTAAAACCACAATACAGTAGGATTATCCCAGATTTACTGGACAAAAAGGTCATGTGTCACCCTTTCTGGTTTTTTCTTTGATAAATCAACAGAGCTTTGTTTTCATAGTGAATGTTAAAAATAAAACCAGTAAAAAAGCATACTTCAAAAAAGAAGCTTTTTACAAGTACTTCTACCCTAAGAACAGGCTCATAGAAAGTAAAAACTGAAAGCCATGAGCCCTCTGCTCATGCTAGAAAATGTTTTTTAACCTGCATTTGTCCTTTTTGTAGATATTTATAAACATTACTTTGGCTCTGTATTGATGACCATTTATAATAAAATGTCACATGCTCTTCAGATTTACTACTTCTCTTTAGAATGAAGGGGCAGATAACAAAGTAAACTCAGTGAAAAGAACCTAGAGCTTTTCCTTAGAAGATTTTTATTCTAGTCATAATGCTGTGTGCTCCGAATTTCAGTTTTAAAAGTACAGAGGTGGCATTTACCACCTCTCCGGGCAACCTGTGGCAGTGTTTAGTGGCGTTTGGAACAAGATTTTAGTTCAGCCTCCCTTTCTAGTGAAGTTTACTTAAGAAACCCTGAGTGAAGTAACCACTTTCATTAGCCATCTCAGAAAAAAAAAAAAAACCAAAAAAAAACCCAAACAAACAAAAAAAAACCACCACACACAGAGGGGAAAAAAAAAAAAAACCCAAAACAAAAAACCCAAAAAAACCAAACCCCAACCCCCAAAATGTGCAAAGGTAAAGTATAACTTAATGTGAAGGTCTGGATCATCAAGTTCTGTTTGAAGGGTACCTAGGCTGTTACTATGACACTATGGAAACATTTGAAAGACTTTTAGTATCCAAAAGATACTTGGTCAAACTAGCATTGTTGATCTCACAGCTTTAATCCAAGTGGACAGAGGTTGGGTGAGCTGTTCATATTTGTCATATGACTTCAGGTTTTGGCTTTGTCTTGAATGACCATAGTTCTGAGAAGGAAGCGTGCTCCTGTTGCTCCATGAAATGCACCTTAAGGATAAACACACCATACTTGCGTTTTGGAGAGGTGATTAAAGTAAGCATGATCAGAAATCTATCCACAACTGGCACATGCAATACATGTACTTGCATTCTTACAGCAGAATATTTTCAATTGACTAGCAGAGCCAAGTTCCATCATAGCTATAAGAAGAGGAGAAATACTGGCTTTATACATCACATTCCTTCGTAGTCCCAGATCATGGGTGATTTTCCTGTCAAATGAATGTTAAAGACACAGGTAAGTGGTTGGCCAGTTCAGGCCTACTAGCATATTACAGACATTATTGCCAATTCACTGGGGGGGGTGGGAGTGTGCGTTACATCTTTTCTATGACTTAATTTGCTGTCACAGGTATCCAGAAGCTATTTTATAGGGTTTTTTTAAAGTCTTCCCACTTCAGAGAGGTGATGGTAAAGATATCTGGTACTTGCCAGCAAACTAATTGCAGGGGAGTGGAAGACAATAAGCTGATTTTAACTGCTCGTGGTTTGCATGTAGGAAGATGAGGGAGATGGTGTTACGACATAATTTTAACTTTGACTATGAGATTGTATTATTAAATCCAAATTAAAGTATGTAATGTATGCCTCTGCTGGATTTTTTTAAGAAAAAAAAAGTGCCAAGAGTGTGTGTGTGTATATATGACAGCAAATGTGTTCAGCGTGAGTGATAAAGAGAACAACATGTTAAGTCAGTATAGTATATGTTTTACACGGATGGACTGTTTCCTGGCTTTTCTAATGTTTCTGCACTGTATCAAAAATTCAGTACTATTTAAAGTGGTTTATTGTGACTTGATTCAACTTTTAAAGGCCAGATCAGTTCGTTCTATGCAAGATTTTCAAAGTAATCTCAGCAGAGACATCACCCACGTTTTAAAATTATGTTTGTGTACAACTTCCCACAGCAGGGAAGTCCTCCTTGGAAGTACAATAATTGGATGGATGCCTTTCAACACTTTTCCCTTTGTGTGACATTTCCAATGAGGTGTATGCTCTTGGATACATGTAATTAGGTATAAAAATAGCCCACATGGTTCAACCTGTGTCATTAATTTAAACCTGGCCTGGTTTGCAGAGATAGTTTTAAAGTGCCCAAAATAAAAGTTGGCATTGCTTTATGTAAGGTGCATTTAAAAGTCACTTTTGGTTCTGCTAAAATAGCTCTGTGTCTACATAAAGCCTCAGTGGAATTAACATAGAATCACAGATAGTTTCGGTTGGAAGGGACCTCTAGTCCCTTCCAACTAGAGAAAAGGCCATCTAGTCCAGCCCCCTGCAATGAGCAGGGACATCTTGAACTAGATCAGATTACTCAGAAACACATCCAGCCTGGCCTGGAATGTCTCCAGGGATGGGGCATTTACCACCTCTCTGGGCAATCTGTGGCAGTGTTTCACAACCCCCGTCATAAAAAAATTCTTCCTTATATCTAGTCTAAATCTACTCTCTTTGCTTCAAACTATTACCCTTTGTCCTATCAGAATACGTCCTGCTAAAAAGTTTGTCCCCGTCTTATAGGCCCCTTTTTTTAAGTACTGGGAGCTGCCCTAAGGTCTCCCAGAGCCTTCTCTTCTCCAGGCTCAAGCAGCCCGGCTCTCTTCATAAAGTATATTCCAGCCACTAGTGAACACTGGAATTCAGACCTGTTACGTCAGTCTGCTTTGCAATTTCAGCAACATTGAAAGCGATCAGTTGATGCTGCAGTAGCAGCTCAAGCTAGTGAACTCTCCCACTTCAACGCACTGTCACAGCAGTTTCGATGACTGTTTAATCCTCTGAAGAATGAGACTATCTGTGGTGATTTTAACGCATCTAATAAGGACCATGGTAACTCATTTAGATTCTAGTCTCATTAATGCTGGTTAATTAGACTCATCCACATAAAACATAAGGTGTTTTTCCAGACTGAGGACGTCAGCTACCTCTCCATCAGTAACGCGCGCAGCGCAGCCTGTCTGTGCGGACGCCGCTCTCCACAGCGAGGCGCTGCCTCGCCCAGGCCGTGGCAGGGGTGTGGTGAGCAGCAGCGCGCGGGCAGGACTCGCTGCGGCCCCCGCGGACCGGCCGCGCGCGAGCCCGAGCGGCGCCGCCTGCGCCGAGAGCGCGAGGACGCACCACGGAGCTTTTTGCGCGCCGACGGTCACAGCGCTGCGTGCGCGACCCTGCGACCGTTAACGAGGAGAGGGCGGGGCGGCTGCGGCGGCCGCTGATTGGCTGGGGCGGGGCTGGGGCCGGGGCCGGCCGCTGCCGCCGGGCGGGGCCGGGCGGTTCCGGTGTCGTTTTCCTCTGGGTTGTCCCGGCGCTGGGCTGGTTTTACCTGTTACCTGGCGAACACCGCTGCTGTCAGCCTCAGGAAATCTGCAGTGATTTAGCCCCTGAAAACCATCTGAGGTAAAACCAAAATTTTCGTATGTTCTATAATTCATATTGAAGGATCAGTTGTAAATTTGGTATTAACGCTTTAAAAGGAAATAATTTTTTATGGTAAGCTAACAATGAGGAATAACTTTAGGGTTGGTAACTACAAATGAATTACTTTATTATGGTGTCGCTCACAGGTTAGGTCAGGGCAGCACCAGATACTGGGTTTTCAGAACAAAACTATGAAGGTCTGTGGGTCTCAGAGTAACGTCACTGAGGATTGCTCAGCTTTCAGAGTGACTGAGCACGTTTTCAGAAACAAAATGTTCGTTGTTTTCAACCACTGCCAACTGCTGCTCAGCATTTCTTCATTTGTTTATTATGAATCATTTTGTCACCTGTCTTTAATTTGCTCATTAAAGCCTTGGAATATTACTGAGAGTACATACAGGTATTAAAACTTTGTGGAAGCCAACTAATATGCAGCCTCATACATGCTCTGTCTCATGGTGGCCAAAGTAAATTTTGGTTCAAACTAGCTCCAAGTTCAGATCTACTTAAGTCATTGGAAATCTTTCAGTTATTATGGAAATGTCTCCAGTTCCTGCTCCAGCTGTTCATGTGGCAAAAATTACTGCTTTCAACAACTTATTTTAGCATATTAATAATGTGTTAAAAAAATACCGGGGGGAGAGAGAGAGGGGAGGAAGTGTTATCTGGACCAAGGGCAGGCAGAATGTACAAATCAAGCAACAGTCCATAGAAGTATTGCTCTCTTATACAAATAGTTGCATACTTCATGTGTGCAGTACCATATAAACTGATTTACAGGTCTGCCTCAGAAGTGGCCTATGTAATTGATTCTGATCAGTGTTCAGCCTAGTCATAGTTATGCTTCACGTCGTGAATCAGAAGCATGCCGAGTGTCTGTGACCACAGCTTTCCATCCTCCTGTATCAGTCAGTCTATGTTTTTTGTTTTCCTTGCTTGTCTTGCACCCCATTCTCTGCTGCTTCTTGACTATCTAGGTCCTTCTCATCCCAGGGTAATGTGAACCCTATGTTCTGAAGCCTGTATTTTTCTTTGGCTAACTCTGAAATGCCTGCATTTTTCTGTAAGACAGTGTTCCTTCGGTTAAAAAAACCTTTTTTTTGCACCTCTGGAGTATGTGCAGATTTCTCTTTCCATGGCAGCTGGAACGAGAGGCACTGTAGTTACCAGTTTTAATGATCACTGAATTTAGCTCCTGTTAAATTGAAGATCATGAACAGCTTTCCAGCTGTCACTTCACTGTATTTCCAGCCAGCAATTGTAGTTACTTCCCGCTTTTCTGTCTTGGACCAGCTCAACTTCTTCTGGGCAATGCTACTTGCTTCCTTCTCAGTTTGCAATCTCTTTGGACCTTGTTGGGAACTCTGAGAAATGCTGCTCTCATCTGAACTACATCAGAGATATTCAGAGGGGGCATAACTGTACCATCTGATGTAATGCTCTTTTGTCTCCTTCATTTCTTCTGGCTGGCTCCCAATCTCTTTTGTCCAGGAAAGAATATAGTTGCCACAAAGATGGCGCATACTGCTAAGGATATTTTATGGCTGACATTTTAGATAGCTAGGTATTTACACATATGCGTTCACAACCTTAATGCACTTCTGCACTAAATAGATCAAAAATTACTGTCCGAAGCTGTGGGAACCATCTCAACTAATGTGCAAAGAACACGTTTGTATTTCCAGACAGATCTTAACCAGAAATAGCTGGAAGGAAGCACCACTGGCTGCTGCGTGCTGGCACCTCTCCCACTAGAGGCAATAGCAGGAGGTTGCTGGAGGCAGCGCTGCTGCTCCCATGACAACCGGTTTGTTACCTTCCCTGCTGCTCTGAGCCACCTCCTGGAATGTTTAGTCGCACATTTCAAAAGAAACCATGTGCTGCTGCTGTGGAGATAGAGGCTGGAAGACAGTTGGGAGCAAACCCCTTCCAGTGAAGGGGAGGTGAACACGTGGCAGTTAGCCAGGGTTTGACCCTGGGAGCAATGTCAGCCAAGAAGTGCATGAGGCAGATGGGGATTGTTTTAAGGGTACATCTGCTGAAGTGTGGGCAAAACTGTGTGTTGCTGAGGAGCAGCTGTGAGCATTTGGGGTGAGAAATTGTCTCAGGAGCACTGGATGAGCATAGTGCAAGAATAGGAAAATTAATAAACTGTTGTGACTTAGTATAGATCTGGGGCATTGTTTTCACTCTACATTAAACCCGTGTTCCCAGTACGCTTTGTTCTGCTTCAGCCCTCCCTAGACTTTTCCATTTCCTCATTTACCTGCTGTATTTCCTCCTCCTTCAGCTTATTCTTTTTTTTCTCTAATGACCATTACATTTCTTTTTTACAACCTAAAGTTCATTCACCTCTCCAGCCATATTCTTAAAAGGTGTTTACTTCTCCAAACTGTGGGAGATTATCTTTTATATTTGTTCACTTTTTATCAGTTTTCTGTGATTGTCCATTTAGTAATTTCATCCTTCCTTACGTCTTCTTTTCTTTCACTTTTCCCTCCTATGGCAGACAGCCCATATTTTCCTCTTAGTTCCACTTTCAACCATCTCCTCCTAGCTTCAGTTCCCAAATTCTTCTGTTTCTTAATTCTCCCATTCCAAACTCTCTCCCCCACCCCATAGCAAAGTCTTGGGGAGCCCTGTGCAAGAAATCTTTTCATACCTCTGTCATTTTGCAGGTGAAAGAGGCAAGAATTTTTCTCACCCTTATGTACCTGCCTTTTTCCCTTCTTGTTTCTGCAGCCAAATGTAATGCTATTCCTGTTTTCAGGTTCCACATTCCAAGAACTGACCTGTGTTATTTCCAGAAACTTTCTACAAAACAATGGCCAGGCAAGCTCCACCCAAATTTCATCCCTCAGAATGGGACATTGCAGCCAGGATGCAGTGTGCCAGTACAGAGTCTCTGAAATCGAGATCAGAGCGCATGATAGCTGAGAGTCAGAGGCTGCTGGATGAAATAGAAAAGACAACTCAGAAAACCCGAAGTGATGTCAACAAGAAACTAGGTAATCCCATGTAGTCTGCAAATGTCAAGACACGTTGAGCTTTATGTTTAAGGAAGACTTAGAAAATCAATTGCCAGTGAATAGGCGTATATGTCAATGTCATGCTCTTTGATTTCATGGAATAACTAAAAACCTTTTACAAAATATTTTGAGGCAGACTCTTTATTTTGTAACAAATAGATAAAACACACAGAAAGCTATTCCAACCAAACTTCCTGACACAGGGTTGCAAAACTGTCCACACATCAGCCTACAGGATTACATGCACTCCACTATGGAATAAGTCTATTTTCAGTCATATCTAAGATCTGACCCACAGTGGTCTGGCATGTAAGATGGGCTGGTATTAATACCTGTTTACAATTTTCATTCTGCAGAGCAGAGACAGGAAGAAATAAAATTCTGGAAGCAAGAATTAAGTAACAAACTTGAAGAAGTTGTTCATGAGACAGAGTTACTGTTAACATTCAAGACTCGGCTGGAGAAATCATTGGAAAGCTGCAAAGAGCCACTTGTCATTGCCCAAAAGTGTCTCCTGAACAGGTGAGATAATCAGAAGTAAAACATTCAGGGAGAGAAAATAAATCTAGGTAATCAACCTTTAACAAATAATAGAAAAGGCTGTAAATTAAGGGCAGTGGAGTAACAGTCTGATTTAGGTGTTATAACACTGGGGAACTAAGGTCATAAAGGAAAAACTTCTTTGTGGCAAGAAAAAGTCTTCAATTTGGAAAGCTGGGCTTCATCATCTTCTGTTAGCTGCAGGCATTTCAACAACGAGGCTGATGGGTTTTCCTCTTTTTGTTTAGGCAGAGGAGAGTTGGGATTGACTTGGTGCATGATGAAGTGGAAGAGGAACTGGTGAAGGAAGTTGAAATCCTCCAGGGTGTTATTGCTTTGCTTGGACGTACGTTGGAACAAACTGATGAGCAAATCAGGTGCAGAGGCAAAGTGTGTAACTGAACACTGATAAGCTAAAAAGTAGGACAGTCATATTCCTGAGAAGTTGTAGGGTCAGGCTGAGTACAGGTCCAAAGGTACCTTCAGTGCTAAACAGTTACAGGAGGTCAATCTTAATTCATGCCATTCAATCAGTAATGTTGAGAAGTTCTATTTGTTAGAACTCAAAGTACCTGCACAGAACACCTGGTCTTCTCATGATCCAGTCCTGTGCTTTTAACTCCAATTGGAATTGTACCATCAATTTGTGTAGAGGCAGCTTCATGCTCTTGATTTTGGGACTTTGCACCTAACACTTTGTACATTAAGAACTCCATAACAGCATTTGTATTACTTAATGCATATATGCATGCATGTTATGGACACCTGTAAGTGCCAACACTTTGGCTTAGAGTCTGGTTGTTTCTCCTAGACTAAACCGTTCAGCAAAATACAACCTGGAAATGGATCTGAAGGACAAGTTCACAGCTTTGATGATTGATGATTACTGTACTAGCTTGACAAACAACACTCCTGATACCAGATACACTGATAATGCAGTGAGAATAGAAGGAAAGTAAGTTCAATTGACAAAAGGTAACTATACAGCCAGTATGAGCTGTCCCAGTAAATAGCAAGATTATTTGTGTAAAAGAGACTATATCTGGCCATCATCTGTCTGTTGTAGATTGTTTGGTTTTTTTACACTTCTGTCCATCACTTTTGTATCTGTGTAACATGTCTGAAATAAGCCACAATAATCACGTTCCCAGTGAGCTGCAGTTTACTAACAGTTTTTGAGGCTCACAGTTAGCTAAGGAAAAATTCACACATTGCTTAAACTCAGAACAGATTTCCTAATCTAGTTTCCTCTCCTGTCCCAGGGTGTCCTAGTGCGGAGAACGGTGGACTGGGACACCTGGGGTGTGGAATCAGTTTCTGACTCGGTCATTAACCTGTCAAATGCGCCCCTTCTGTGTGGGCTAGTTAGTGTGAATGGTTTAGATAGAGAAATAGCTACCACAGAAAAATTGGCTGAGAAGAGGAAACATACTGAGAAAGCAGTGTGTGAGAGACAGTCTCACAAGGACTATGGGCTCTGCGAGAACTGACAAACCTGGAACACAAGGAGACTGACCGCTCTTGCTGCTAGTGTGTTAGTGTGTATCAATGACAGGTTGGATAACTCAGGCTACGGGCACAATGATCTTGGCTGCTATATGTAAATGACAATTACAGCTTTATATATCCACCCAATAAAACAAGGAACCCTCTGAGGAACTTACCAGACACCTGCCTGCGAGCCACTGGTGCACAAGTATGACCCTCTAATCCCGCGATACAGTTGGGGGTTGGCTTTCCAACCATTGCTCCAACCAGATATTATAAATCACTGTCTTATAGGTGGTGAATTGTGTAAGAGAATAAGTGAATGTTCTGTGTCAATAGTTACCTTCTGTTAATAGTAACATCTGAATAATATTAGTAATAACAGCTTGCTTAATGAAAGTTGTTCTAAGAAATATTGGTTACAATCTGTGTTTCCCCCACAACGTAATACTTTATCAGGGAAAGGTACAAAGTTGCAGTGTGACTTTAGCAAATTCATTTCCATCCTACCCTTGTCTACTTCATTCTGAAATGCTTGCAACACTTATTTTGTATCTGTAGAATTCCCAGCACAACTAGCACTCACAGGGACATGCAGTTAATAGAATTGCTTTGTTCTCGGTTTTGTGGAGTAATTATATATTTATGAAGTCACAGAGGGTTTGATCGTGCCATTTGATGACCTTTTATTTTGAATCTCGTTCAGTTTTGTTAGCCCTGAAGACTGGATAGATTTCTCAAACATAAATGTTGAAAAGGCTGACAAGCAGCGAAACAATTCTTTGGCACTAAGGGTGCTTATTGATGGCATCCTCTCACAGACAGCGAATGACATGCACAAGCAATGTGAGATGGTGAATGCTGCGTTTAGAAATAGGGTGAAGGAAGTCAAGGATGCCAAGCACAAGCTAGAGACACTCCTTGCAATGGTAAGTGGTGGGGGACAGTCATTGAGAAAGTAGAGACCATGGGCTTGGATTATCTGCCAGTTTTCTCAATCCACTGGCTTGAGCTGCTTTCCTTTAAGAATTTTACTTTCGCAATACTGATAGCCCCTGCCACTTCACACACCCAAAAAAAGTACTGTCTTAAATTTTCTCAGCTCTGTGTGCACCACTAGAGAGGTGAATTTCTGGAATCATTTGATGGAAGTGTTGCTGTAGACGTCAGTAAAGTCAGGATTTCCCTTGTGATTTTTAGTTACATGGGGATCCTACAGAATTTTCATGATTGTAATATAAGAGCATAACAACTTATAAAATCAGGGTCAACGTGCTTGAAATTTGATACATGAAAACTGAGTGTTAATATTAAAAAATAATTGCTGAGCATAAATCTCCAGTTTCACTCAGAAAAGTGTCACCTGCTCTCCAATGAAGGAATCATAATCCTGTCTGACCTTCGTAAAATATCCTTTGATGAAATAACATTTTAACATAATGAGTGTTACTGTGGTTGTTATAACTATTAAAGATGTTGACAATTTTACCCATTGTAAGAGCCAGTGTGCAGCACTTCCTTCTGTTGAATTTGTTAAGGTGATGGATGAGACTGCCTCACAGGAGAAGAACATTGCAGCCTTAAAGCAAGCAATCGCTGATAAAGAAGGACCTGTTAAAGTGGCTCAAACCCGCTTGGAAGCAAGAAACCATCGTCCCAATGTGGAATTCTGTTATGACACAGTGCAATACAGGCTGATAAGTGAAGTTGAAGAGGTTACAAGAAATATTAAAAGGCAAGTGGAAATGGAGAAAGGAGAAAATCTGTGGTATAGATTACTAGGTTAATGAGTCAAAGTAAATAGGATCCCACCTCTTCTCCCTGAAAAGCTGGGAATTGCTTTTCCTTCAAGGGCAGGACACTTTAAAGGAAGCTGCATGTCTCTATGTGAAGCCTCTTCCATCTTTTTTTTTCTTTCCCCTCCCTTCCTCAGAATTCTTATCCCATATGAAAAAACCCTATTGATGTGTTTTTAAGTAATGTCTGTTTCTTTTTCCCTGTTAGGTTACAGGATGCACTAGCAGAGGCTCAGAGCGAGCTGAAAGCTCTGAGCCGACAACAGCTTTCCTTGGAGGAGGAGATCCAGGTAAAGGAGAATACATTGTACATCGATGAAGTGCTCTGCATGCAAATGAGAGCATCTGTTAACATTAACAACTTCTGAAGCCATCACACTGGGAGATTGTGTGTTCTCCAGAGTCATCTCCTGCTGACATTTTATTGACAAACCTCCAGATTTACTGGTTTGGCTCAATGCTGTCCTGGTTCTAGTTGTGCAAGATAATTAAAACAGATTTAGTACTTAGAACTCTCTGTTTTACAGCTATCTATGCTCTAGAACACCTGATGAGATCTTCCACTTGGTAATAAAATCCCAGGATAAGAAGAAATGTCCCTTCTGCCATGTTATTTATCGTGTGTGCAACCAGTGGTATCTTTTGCCATTGAAAGGTGTAGAAACTGTGGAAGCTAGAACAGGAGTCTCCTCATAAATCACTTCTTGGAAGCTGGGTGAGTGGGAGGGGTGACTCCCAGGAGTAGCCATGGTATTTGTTCTTAATATCTGCTGTTAAGGAGGCACAGGGTGTATATCAAACTTAACAAGAGGTAGGGACTGGATAGTGCATCTGACTGCACCTGAGTCAAGATCAAGCCAAGGCTGAGTTTTGAATAACCACTTCCTCAACCCATTTCTCAGTTTCCCTATTTGTAAAATGGAAACAATGAAATGGGCTTCATTGGTAAGGTGTTTGATGCTCTGCAATGAGAACTGCTGAAAAAAAGAGGATGGCCTTATATTCGCTTGAGATGCCTGTAAGGGTGAAAAAGGGCTCACTGCTTCCTTTGGTTCTGGCAAGGAAAAACAAAGCAGGCACAAGAATAAATTACGCTGGAGACATAGGAAGCCAGTTCCCAAGTCCAACATTTTAATGCATGGAGTGTAAAATTGTCCCTTGCCTCTCTCTCGCTGTAATGATATCTTCCTTTTAGAGGCACTGCTGCCAAGATTCAAATTCCTTACTAACACCCTCCAAAGGATCCATTCATTGCTTGCAGATGTCACTGGGTTCTTCTCTCTCCCTGTGGTTTACACCAGTGGGTAGGTGATGACAAAATAATTAAGCTCTGAATCAATCAGGTATTTGAACTTCCTGTAAATATCGCGCAACAGCCGATCCTCCTCACTGCTCTCTGGTCGGGCTGTGTAAATCCTGACCTGCATGCATGACAGTCATGTCTCAGATACATGGAGCAGGCTAAGCCCATTAAAGCTCATGCCAAGAAGCCTTTGTGACTAATGAGGAATCTAGAGATGCCAGATTCCTTGGGTTTGACTAAAATCTGGAGCTTTTACTCTGTTTTCACTCCAAACTGACTGAAAACATCATCTCCTACCAAAGACTTTTTGGGAAAAGCAAGGTTCCTTTTACCCCTGGAACTGATACATCCCTGGGATCTGCACAGGTCTGGGAGGATCTACGGAATTCAGAATCTAGCACACAAAGAAGCATGACAGCATGGTTTACACCAGCTACAGTTGTGGTCTGGCCCCAGCTCAACACAGCATCGCTGATGTGAGGTGTGTTTAGATCTTTTTGCAGTTCAGCGGGATTCAACCCACCTGCCTCAATTTAAGAATAGGCATAAGCACTGGACCAGGGAGGTGATGGAGAATCCCTAGCTTGAGCTAGCAGTGGCAGAGGGAACCCCAGTCAAGGAAGGACTTGTGGAATTGTTGGGGCTTGTTAATTAAACTTCTGTGGTATTCCGTACATGGTAAAGTACGCTGGAAAGCCCCATTGCTGTGAGTGGTTCTCAGACTCTGTATAATGCTAAAACATAATACAGTAGAGGTAGTTATGTTAACATTTCTGTAAGTGACCTTTCTGTGCACATGGGACCTCACCTTTCTCTGGGTATTGGAGAGAGGAAGGGAATGGGAGTTCTGAAGCACAAAGTCTTACCTTTATGGTAGTCAAAATGCATTTCCTTTCCACACGGTTTTGTAGCAGCCTCTCGATAAAGGTGACACTTAGAAATGCCCAGAGTTTCAGGAATAACAACCTCTTGCATGTTAAGATGAGCTGCAGCAGCTCATCATCCAGCAGCTCGTGGCCATTGTTTAACTCAAGTGTCAATTTCTTGAAAAAGAACAATCATGGTTAGTACTGCAGAACAGTGCTTGTGAGCACAGCCAGAGAGTTCAATAAATAAGTTTCCCAATTGTTTGAACCCGTGTGACTGTCAGCAGATCAATTTTGTACCTTGATAGCAGAGAATCAGTTTTGTATTACGACAACAGTAATGCTACAATAATCTCCACTCTCCTGTTAAGATGGGGGTTCCCATGTGCGTTACATACAGTCCTAGGACATAGACAACTTCTATTACCATTAGAAAATGCTGCACCCACAGCTCACGCCATGATCTTATTTGACATATTGGAAATTATCCCAGCTATGACAGCAGATTGAAAGACAATTTCTAGAAGCTTTACAGATCTCTGTGTTTATTAGAAACTCTACGATGCTGTCAGCAACAGCTGGATATAAAACCATGTGCTTCTCTCAGGCATGCAAAGACTTGATGCTCATTTATATGGGTCAGCTGTTGCACACCTTTGGTGACACATCCTTGGTACTTTTACATGGACACCAGTTAATTTACGTGTGCTGTAAGACATTTCTGCATTGCCAAAATGGAGCAAAACCATCAGTGTAGGTTGATGCAGGCTACAGCACTGTAAGCAAACAACGTGTACAGACTATTTTCCTCACATGCAGATTTCCCTGCAAAAGGGTGTGATTCAGAAAAATCTGAAAGGATTACAAACTTATCAGTTACTAAACACGAAGGTGTCTACCAAGAATAAGCCTAAGGCTCTTACAAAAATGACATTTTCCTGCCTGAAAGGTTCTTTTTGCTCACAGCTGATACTACAACCACCTGTATTTCTCATGGTTTAGCTTTTTATGAGGGCAACCTGACATCAGCCTGACAGCAAAGACTAGCATAATGGGGGTTTGTAACTGGACAAAGATAACTGCCTGAACTAGACTATAGCTGGAGCAGATATATATCTGCTATATATAGATGGAGACTATAGCAGAATGATTCACTTACGAAAATTACCCTCTGAACAAAAAAACAGAGGCAGTCAGGAATTCCTGTTGATGACTGATGACATGCAGAAGGCCTATATGATTACTTTGCTTAGCTTTGTGATTCTGCAGTAAGGTGTCATTATTGTTTCTCTTACCTGCAGAACATGCCAGTAGGCTGGAAGGAGGTTGGTGAGGGTAGGTCTCATTGTCCAGTCTGGGTTACTGAAATAGCAGCTCCTTAGACTGATGGTCCTTACAGGGATCTCCACTAGCAGGATCCTGGCTAGGTGATCATGCTTCATCACTCTTTCAAAGAAGAAGTTCACGTTCAGTTTTGGGGCTCTCTTAGCCAAGTTTGCCCATGACATTCCCAAGACTACTTGCCCATGTGGGTCACGGATATGACATTTGATATTCAAGGCACACAAGGAATGAGCACTCTGCTCTTGCAGGATGTCCAGCAGTTCATCAGAGATGCAGTTATAATTGAAAGTCAGGATGACCAGGCTGTGGAACTTGGACATAGTTTGGTGGAACAAGGTGCTGCTGTAGACAGGAAGGTGGAGACTGAAGAAATCCTCAATATTGATTTCAGATACAAAGCTTTTATTTGTCAAGCAGCTCAGAGAATTCAGAAGCTCGCAGCCTTCTTCCAAAGTTACTCTTGCTCCTTTTAAGCTGAGATAATCAAGTTGTTTGCTCATTCTTTTCAGGAAGGTAGCTAAGTTCTTGATAAACTGAGCCCTGACCGTGTTTTTCCAGATCAAGCGGTCTAATTCCAGGTACTTGATGCTCAAGGATACCAGGCGACTGTTACACTTACCCAGATGTGAAAGAAGACCTCTCATAGTCACTTGAAATTTCTGGGTAAAGGCAGTATTGGAAGGATTTGATAACTTGATCTCAAGGTGCTCCAAATACTTGCCAAATTTCTTGACATACCACAGTGCACTTTGAAACTCCAGTGTCCGTGCCCTTGACTGTCGGCCATAGAATGTGATGGTTCTTCTTCTCCAGAGGGATCCTGAGTACATGGCGCAACTCCATTTTTTACAGACCAAGGCAGCCCGAGATCTGTCCCTGTCATCTAACCAACGGAAGACGTGCCTCAGACAGACATCAGGTAAATGAGCCCAGGAGCTCTGCTCAGGTTCACAATCATCTTCCATTGAGAAGACAGTTTTTCACTTCTCTTCAGAGTGTTGAGCCAAACCTAGATGAAGAAAGCTGTGGGTAGATTTCTTGCCATTCCCAACAGAATAGGCTTCCACACAAATGGTTGAAAGTTTGCTTCTCCGCATTCAAAACCAACAATCCTTTCTTTGCTTCTCTACTTAAGGTGCCAGGGGCAAACAAGCTTTTGGGTCTAAACTATAGTTAACCTAAATCAAAAGAAAAACAAAACAAAACCCAACCAAAACGGGAGAAAAAGAAAACAAACCCAAAAAAACCCCACCCACCCACCCAACCCAACCAACCAATGAGTGAAGAACAAGCACAGTACAAGCACAGGATACATCTTTTAACTTTCTGGCCTTCGGTCTAGGGTAAGCAGTGAAATGGTACCAACTGCAGACAGAGCAGCCATAGCCTCTAGAAACCTTTGTTTAGCATCAGCTGTAATTACTAATGTTTTGTGGCCTAATACCTGGTGTCTTAAAAGTATCCACTGCTTTGGGCTGTTCACATTTGAATAGTGCTGTTGGCGCAAAACTAGTGCAAATTACTTTTCTTATCCTTCTGGGGGTACTGTTCCATGGCAATTGTCTGAGGCAGTGCCCTGCCATAGACAAAGGTACAATCCCTGTTGAAAGTAATAAGCCATATAGACTGTTCCATCCATCGGTTCAAGCAGGACATTCGGTCATTGGGCTCCAACAGACAGGGCTGGCAGGTCAGAAGACAACTGGGTAGTGGCAACGGACAGAAGTAAACCACCACAAAGCAGCAACTTCCCCCCCGGGGCGGGGCTGCGCAAGCGTTCAACTCCCCGCACCTTTCCCAGCGCTCATCGTCCGTTCGCACCTCAGGACCCACACCCCCCACCCCCGCAGCGCTGAGAAGCCCGGCGCGCTTTGTGATGTCAGGGCCGACTCCTCCCGCCCCCGACCCGGCCCGGGGCACCGCCACTCCCGCGGCGCAGGCGCGAGAGCCGTCACGTCCCCTGTGCGTGCGGGGCGCAGCCAATGGGCGCCAATCCGCGGATCCGCGGTGGGCGGGGCGTCGTTCAAACGCGGCGGCGGGACTGTGAGTATCATCACCCGAGCGGCGGCTGGATTATAAACACCGGTTGTTTAACCGGCACTGGCGAGTAAAGTAACGCTCCGTGCCGGCTCCTGCGGCGCGGAGCTGTCAGCAGCGAGCGCGGGGAAGGGAGCCGCGGGCCGGGACAGCGCGCGGGGCACGGTCGCGAGGACGCGGCCGGCGGTGTTCGCCGCAGGAGCCCCGCGTCCAGCTTCTGGGCGGTGCGGCTGGGCAGCACCTTGCAGCAGTTTGCGGCTTATCCAAAGGAGTCTCACCGCGAGCTGGTGAGAACCGGGTGCTCACCCGGCTGGCAGCCGCTACTTGTCGCCACATGCAGGAAGGCGTTAAGGGCCTGAGATCTCAAACGCCTTCATGATGAAAAGATTTCAATGAGCCTCGTTGCTTTCTGACACAAACAAGGGTACTTGTGAGAGACAATTTGGAAGATCAGAGGTAGTAAGGAATAGCAATGCGCTTTCCTAATATGTGGTATAATGAGAGTAGAGACCTCCCAGCTTTTTTATTAAAAATAATCTGCAAGTAAGCATTGGTGAAATTAATTCACTCTCAACTCAGATTGCTAAAATACATTTGCATTGCAATTGCTTTTTAGAAGTAATTTGCTAGCAGTATTCTAGCTTGATAGCTGTGAAAATGGAGAATTTAAACTATATATTTACATTAATATCGGTGTAAACTTGTATGGTAGTGGAAGGCTGTTTTGATTAATGAAGGCAAAATTTGGGCTACAAGACCTTAGCCTGAGACACCAACAAGAAACTTGCAGTTACAGAGCATTCTACCTCACAAGCTTGAGTCTCACAGCTTACCAGATCTGCAGTGATGTCCAGTGCTGGAAATGCAGTGTAAGACTTTCTCATGGACGTACATAGACCTGAATAGCTGTGGACATCAATGCTGTTCTCCTTCAAGCCTCCAAGTAAAAGTCTGCTCAGCTCTGAATTTGTTGTTTCAGGCAAATGTAACTGAATATATTTTTCAACAATTTCCATTTCTCCTTTTTAACACTGCTCTGTACCTTGCTCTGTCTTAATTCTTGGTGTCATTCTGATTATTTTAGAAATAAGGTTGACCAAGAACTGGAACAAGATGGCATCTGTACTTCAAAATGTAAAGGCAACGATGGCCTGGCGGAAACACCAGCTCCTAGCTGACTTCGATGAGAATGAGAGCCCTGTACCTGACAAATTCAAGAGAAGGGCATCTTTCACTTCTCTCAATTCCATCCGCATGTCTTTACGGAAGCGAGTACCATTAAAGCAAGTAGAGCTGAATTTTCCTAAGAACCCTACTTGGAAAAGTCTGGAAGCAAGAGAGAAGTGCCAATCTCTTCAGAGCATTAAAAGAACAGCAAAAAATGCTTTTGGAACAGTGTCCCAGGTACTCTGCCTTTGCAGTGGGGTGTGGATAACAGTTTAGGTTTTGCTTCAACTTCAGTACTAAGATTTCTGGACTCTGTACAGAATGCTGTATTCCAGAGACTCTGTCCCACACACTTGCACGCTGTAGCTACTTATAGCTACTAATCAGTAAAATGTTTAATACCCTTCCTAAAGTATAGACATCTGGCAGAACAAGGAGAAAGTTGAAAACAGACGCATTTCATCAAAACATTTATTCCTAATTAATGCTTTTCTCCTCCTGTATGGCATCATGCATGGCAGAGCAGCCTTCACAAGGAGGAAGGTGGATAGAGACTGCCACTGCTTGCAAAGAATTGTTTCTGAGAAATGTGTAGTACTTTGTTTTTTTGTTTGTTTTTTTTTCCTTACTCCTTTTCCTGTACCCATACTATTTATTAGCATGTTCTTCATTCTAGTCAATCTAAATTTGGACTGATAAAACCTGCTAGATGGTAGCAGGGTAGTAAACTCGAGCTTGCACCTCCCTTTGGTGGAGACATCTGTTGTGGTTTTTTTTATAAGTAAGTGTCTCAAGTATATGTTAGGGCACCTGGCTCTTTCCTGCATAAGAGCAGGAGGAGCTCTGTTCCAGTGCTGTCTGAAGTCTTTGACAAGTTCCAAGGACTGTGGGAGCAAATGACTCCTCCAATGCAAATGGGTACAGAGGGTTGAGACCATTTATGCTAGACTAAACCTGATATGAAAATGAAAGCTAGAGACTCAGCTCAAATGTTCCTTGCTATTCCAGTTCCAAACTCCAGGCTAACTGAGATTGTTTAGCATAACATGTCTGTCTAATGCTGCTTTCAGAAAATACAGAAGTCTTGCCAAAGCCCAGTAGACTCGATGGTGACCTTTCCAGCTGAATCCATCAGCAGAAGCTGTTCTACCAAGAAAAGCAGCAGTATACCTCGAAGCCCTTGCCATAAGAAGAGTGTTACTCCAGCAGCCAATTCCAAATGCAGCACAAGATCCAGCAAAAGAGCCTTGCCTGGGCCAAAACGGGTGCCAGAACATAGAGAATGGAGGGGTTTCTCATCCTGGCTTGGTAAAGATGCTGTCTCACTCCGGAGATCAAGAAGAGCAGCAGCACTGAAGAGTCCTTATTCATCTCCTGCTTCTGCCAGCAGAAAGATGTGAGCCACATTCTCTTCTGTGATTAGAGCATTGTGTAAGGCAGGAGATGAAGGTTGCTGTCCTGTTCCCCTGAAAGGCTGCACTGTTTGAATAATTAGGAAAGTAGTTACACATCCTGTATAGACAGGGACTGAGCACTGCATAAAGCTGAAATATGAAACTTAATTTTGTGCTGTGAGAAGAATTTTTTAAAATCCCTTTCCCACTGGGTAAGTTTACACCATGTTTTTCAGCACCAGTCCCCATCAGGCACTAGAGACAGACCCAAGTTCTTTGCTAATGACTTTCTAGTAAAGAAAAATGCTCTCAATGCATTTCACTCCTACTTAGTTCTAACTTTTCCAAAGTTGCTGTTTGTATTGCAAAGATACCTGAAATATCTTATGCTGAGCTCTTTATAGAGCATAGAAAGATTCTTGCCTCAAAGATTTAACCCAATTTAGATAAAAGTTGTGAGCTAGGGAAAAACTTCATAATGTGCACACAGGTTTTTGTTTTGGTCAAAGTCACATAAGAAATGTTAGAGCTAGAAGCTGAGTCCAAGCCTTGTGAATCTGAACCCAGTATCTGAATTGGAAGATAGCTTTCTTAGGGGTGAATGGAGATGTGAAGCACTTGGTCAGTGGAATCAAAAGCATAATTTCTACAGCCCTAAACTTCTCTGGGTTAAGTCTAGAGGCAATGAGAGTTGTTACTGCAGGGATAGAGGCTTGGGTAGTGTCAGCCTGTCCTGTCTGATCTTTAGTAATGACCATTCTGTTTGCAGAGAGTTTGACTGCGAGTTGGAGCTGATCTCCTCAGGGATTTGCCAGTTGCAGCGTATCTCCCAGGCATTTGATGATGCCATTGTGCAAGAGGAGAGGTAAATACTGGCCCTCAACTGGCAACAGGTTACTTCCCACTCAGACATCAATTGCAGGCTATGTGGTCCTTGTAACACAGGATGAGGAATAGTTGCAGAACTTTCTCAGCTGTAATGTAGCAGACCCCTTCTTTCTTCAAGATACCTATGCAGGTTAAATCTGCAGTTGGACTAGAAGCTTCTAAAACCTGTCAAACGCTCCTCTTGTCTTCAGGTTTCTTGCTGTGGAAGTCAGATTTTTCCCAACAAGAGCCTACCTTTGACCTTGTGTGAGAACAGTACCTCCCTGCCTTTGTCTAAAAGAGGTGCCAGTCCAGGCTGGGGAGGGGGAGAGGGAATTCCATTGCACTGACACTGTCATTGGTGCCTGCACATCTATAAGAAAATCCTTTTAATATGTAGCATTATATTAACAGATAGTCTATGTACCCATAACTCAAAAATTTAGAGGATGCAGAAGCAACTTACACAACACCTTGGTGGTACACACAACTACCATGAGGTGGTAGGCTGCTGTGTTTGTAAAGGTTATATGTCATTCTGAATTAGACATATTAACACAGTGAAAACTAAAGGTCAGAAGTCTTGTCACAGGGCAATTCCCTAAACTACTTCCTCTCTCTAGAAGAATGCTTGACGTCAAGCATTCAGTAGTTAAATGTCAAGCACCTAAAATCCCCTAGAGAGAGCTTAGCATTAAGTACTTTTATCTACAAAGAGGCATGGGCTTAAAATCTTACATAATTCCAAAAGTTCGATTTTTACCAATGGGATCATTTCTAGATAACTATAGTTTAAATCTTGTATTAAGTTAATGATCATATCCATTGAAAGTCCACTAAATCTCACTCCTAATATCTCCCATCTGTTAGTGATATGACAGTTTCTCTCATTCGTAACTGAAGATAATATCAACCAGGTAAAGTAGTTATTCATTTACCTTGTCTAGACCTGCATGCATCTGTGGGGAGAAAACCTGCTGTTTGGAGAGAGAAACCCTTATTAACTCATTCTTCTTTAAAGTATTATGCAGAACCATGGGGTTCTTCCCTTAGATTGACTGTGGCTGTCTCTGCCACAGCAGATCATTGTGCAGTTGTAAAATTTCACCTCTACATTGTGGATTAGCAAAACCTTGTGTGTCTGCATAGAAGTTGGGCTTCTGTGCAAACAGCAGCTTTTCTCACCCACATCAGAAAACTACTGGTACTAATGTCTTTGTCACTCAACCTCAATTCTCACTTATTGCTAATGAAGACCACAAAGCATGACAGAACAAGCTATTACCCTGAGCTGTCTAATTTTACAGCCTTTCTTTTCCATCCCTAGCATTGTCTTAGCAGTTAAGACTATGCTATCACAGTAAGAGCACTTGATACCTGCACTGCTAGCATTTTTAAACATAGTAATTGTACCTAAATGGACAGGAAGAGGAATTCTTTGCTGTAAGTTTCTAAATATCACTTTAAGTGTCAATTCACTGAACCATTACCAGTTAAATGCCTATTACCTTCACTGAGATCTGTATTGTGACATTAATATCTTCACCCATTATGTTTGAAGTATTCCTTTTGTTAAATCCTGAACACTATGTCCTATTTTAGCAACAAAGATAAGTGTACCATGTTGATTGTTGTAACTTTTCAGGAAAAATTACAGCAGATTCAAATGCTTGACTGAAGCTTTAAACAATGTGTAGTGTTTCCACTAGGCAGTTTGGTCCAGTTCTCCTGCATGTGTAGGTGCATGCCGTGTGCTCTGTCACTGCTGGTTTGTAGGTTGTCACCTGGAATAATGTTTTGGAGTTGCCCTTACCGTCTTGCATATGACTTTCTGTTCTGGTATCAGTTGCTGTGGGTTTGGTGTTAGAGGTCCCTTTTCATCTTTTCATGAGGAAACAAACTTTTGATTTCAAACTGTTTATAGTTGCCAGCTCCATGTATTGTTCTAATATTTTTCATTTTAATGACTTAGATATCATAAGAAATGCTCCTGTTATTACCTAAAGTATTGCAGTACTTCATTTGTGTACTGCCATTTATGCTCACTGAAGGTAAAAAATATTTTCTTGCTAGTATTTAGAACTGTTATACAGTGAAAGCATACAGGTCCCAGACCTCTTCCTCTTCCTCACTTCCATCTAACAGTTTTCCAGCACTTTGTGTGACAACCAATTCATTAACTTTACTGACTTCAGGCTGCTAATGGGAGTCTTCTTGTTCTTCTGCAGGCAACATGCAGTATCAAACTACTACTGTCTAATGGCACAAAGACTTTCTCAAGCTATCAGAAGGCGAGCAAAGAAACACCATCGAGCACTTGATACTTAGAGAGATGTAACTACTGTTTGTTGGTTTATGAGCACATTCAAAGGAGAGCTCTGTATAGGACTTGAAAGGGTACATTCTATGCATTGAGCGAGACATTACATTTTATAATCTTTCCTGACAAAGCAGGTCAGGACTTCTGTTGCTTTTTTTTTTTCAAGTGAACAGGAGAATCAGAATTGTACGACCGTGTATTTCTCCTGCTGAGATGAGGTACCATCTTGAATGTGACTCTCATAAGGCAGTAAGTACTTTGAAACTTATGTTGAACTGACCAGTAGGAATGGCCAGAACAAGGGCCACAGACTAATGAGGGGTGAAGCATAGGTAATAGTAGTAGACTGGTATCCAACTGCCGTGAGTTTCAGTTTGAGTACTTTGCATACTGAAAGTACTGGTCCATTATTTTGAAAGCCTAACATTTTTTTTCTGTATATGAACAAACCAAAACTCTTAAACATCATGTTTAACTGGAAGTTAATGAAACAACAGTGGCTTGAGTTGTGACCACAACTGCCATTCCAAGGCAACAGGTTTCTGTGGAGTCACTCACTCCACAAGAGAGGAGCCACATTAGGACTCTTAATTCATGGCCTTAAGGATTGCTATTAGATAAGCCTGACTAATCCCATTTTATGTAGTTGGGTTCCAGACAAATCAGAGCAACTTTATGTCATTTCTTGCTGCTGTTTTAGATGGCATGTGGGCAGTTGAGTTAAGCATTGCTTTTGTACTATACCATCTGTCTTAGTTATATTCAGAAATCAGTTACTATAATTAATGTAACCTCTTACAACAACTGTTATTGGCTAATATCAGACTGCATGTATTTTATTTGATGAAGTCTACTAAGCATTTGATACCTGTATTTTGCTTCTAATTGCTTTTTTTTTTTTAAAAATAACATTCATTTGATAAGCCTTTTTTGGTAGGTGATTCAGTTTAATAAAGTTTAGTCTTTCAAACTAAAGCAAAGATTTCTCAAGCTTCTAAAATTCATCCCCAGGGCTATATCCCACGGTAGCAGCTTTAGCTTCTCAGATTACATTCACTCTAAGATGAACCTTAAAACAAAAGATTGATTTTGGAAACTGCTCTATTTGATAATTTTTGAGATGCACAGTTTTAACTGGAACTACTGAAAGTTTATACTAAAAGTATAAACATTGGAAGCAGTCCTTATCAATTCTGATTTATGTGTAAGTATTGATTTTACTTGCTCCTGATTTTTCTTTTTTCTGGTCAAACTAGTGTGTTTCAAAATATTGAAAGAAGAAACACAAAAACAACTTCCAGATTTTTCAGATGACTGAAATCTTTAGTTTCTGATATTTCTTGAGGTAGTTTTCATGCATGTGTTTTGTGTTGTGTTTTTTTCTATATGGAAATAGTAGCTTGAAGTTATTCTTTGCATATACTGAAACTACTATATAGCCTTCACAAAGATATGGTATCTCATTACTGAAATATTTTGTCATGTGACTCTTCATAAAACTCCAACCCTTGTTCCTTTTGAAATGTCAAGCTCCAATCTAACTATTATTTCAGATAGCCAGATGTATTAAATGGCCTCCACTTATACTGTTTCCACTGGCTACTAGGACATGTAAGATGATGATCCAATACCTCCCCCATCACGGGTAAGAAAAATCAGTGACACTGTTTAAAGGCAAGGAAGGTTTTATTTAAGTGACTAATCTGTTATAAGATTTTAAAAACCAGCTCACATCAAAATCTTTACCAGTTGTAGAAATCTTACTCCTTATTTCATATTAAGAAATTCATTACTGTACATTTTTGAATCTTTACAAGGCAGCCATAAGAAATATAAACACTTGTCACCAGATAGAACCTTCTCACTGACAAACAATATTTAAAAGTACACACCTAATAAAACTATAGACTGAAAGAACATGTACAGTTTCAAGTTTCCTTGTATGAATTCAGTTGTAAATGGACTGCCCTTTTCCTCCACCACAAATAGAAAAATAAGTTGTGCAGGAGGCTTGGGGTTCTGTGAGAGGACTGCCATTATGGGCCCTACACCAGTCCTCCCAGAATTACCTTTTCTGTAAAGCTTGCAATCTGTAAATTATGTTTCAACATTGTAATCTCTAGTATATCATCTCCCAGCACACTCCAGTAAACCTGCCCCCTTTCTCTCTCTTCCCCACTGTAAATTCTGTACTTCCTTACAAATGAGAAATGAACTATCAAATTTGTTCCATGTTTCCCCTGTCCCCCACAATTACATTTGGTTTTAAAGGTAGCTTATTGAGATAAATACAAATAGAGGGTAAACTGTAATCCCCTTACCTTGGGCTTGAACTAAAATGAGGGAAAGAGGAAATACCAACACCTGACTTCAATTCCAGAGTCCATGGCACAGGATTCTAGCTGCTCCAGGCCATTTCTTATTTCTGAAAAAAAGAGCTCTTTTCATCCAGAAAAATATGTTATTACCTCCGTATTTATGGGGGACTGAATTCAGGATCATCTGTAGGAACCTATATTTACACTTGAGTGATTAAACATCACGGAAGTCAAATTACCTTGTTAAACCCACAATTTCTGCTGAAGCTATGAACACGGACCATGAGGAATCATTGCTCTTAGAGAAGCTGAGGAGGTATGTTGGAAAGCTTTGTGGTTATGGTAATTCTATCCTGTACCAGCTCCAGATGAGGATGGAAAGAGCCACTTTCTCCCCTGCATGCCTGAAATGAACATTTCAATGCAGAAATCTTGAGTTCAGATCCCACATTTTAAGCTCTAATCAGAAAAATGATTCAGTGTACAATCTCCTCTCCATTATTCAGCTTATTAAAAAGGTGCCCTTACTCCAGTCATCTAGTAATTTTTTAATGTACTCACCTTTCTGTGGCTTAGATGCAAGAGGGGGAACAAAAAACCTGGGGAAGATCCTATTTGTTCAGTAACAACTATTGCACTTACAAATTAAAAAAAAACTGGAAATACTTATTGGTTTCAGGTATTGTTAAAAATGCTTATATTTTAGCAAATTTAAGACAAGAAACAATATAGGAAGAAGGAAAAATTTTCCTCTTTTCCCTTCTAAATTTATTCTGTGAAGTACATGATGACGCTACAGATCTAAGTATTGGAGATTTGCTTAAATGCACACATTAGTAGTGCCCTGGCCTAAAGACCTTGATGTATAAATGGGACAACTGTGCACTAATAATGGCAAACAAAAGCTGTTTTGCAGAATGGTGGAGCTTCCAGATAAAGTGTAATTGTTCTGCTTATTTTAATAGTATCATAGAATGGGTTAGGTTGGAAAGGACATTAAAGATCATCTGGTTCCAACACCCCTGCCACAGCAGGGACACTATCCACTAGACAATCTAATGAATGAATTAATCTAGTAGACTAGGGTGTGCCATTTTTTCCTCTAGTTTACTGATAGTTCCACCTCTACATAACCAGTGAAAGTTTTAACTCTGTTTAGAAGTGAATTCCCTAGGTACTAGAGGAACAGGTGAAGTAACCTGTAAGAATTAAGACTATTTTCATGAAAACAAATCAGAATGGCAGCTCTCATGAACCCCAATAACAAGAAGACATCAATGCCGTGTCATTTTTACACCTAACAAAATTTTATGCTGAATAGATAGATATAAACCATACCACAAAACTGAATAGGAGTACTTTGGTCAAGCAAGAATCTGTTCCAAGAGCACTAGTGTATGCAAACACTTTAAAAAAAAAAGTTATTCAAAATAAGCAGTTTTGGATCAACATCACTATTCAGGTCTGTGGAATATTCTGCACTCTTTGTACAATGACATCTTTTTTTCAAACTTACCTAACTAGACAACATTGAATAAACAACCTTTTTTTATTGTTCTGTTTTTAAAGTATATTGGTTACAAATTTGCTGTAAAAGCAGACCCAAAACTCCACTTAAGATGTCTTCCATTAGTCACACACACATACACGCACACACACGCGCACAAAACACCACAGTTGTGAAGGTGTGTTTTCACAATATCTCAGATAAATCTACCACTGTTATTAATCACAGCCATTTTTTTTACAGTAATTTAAAACTGGATCCATATCAACAGGACAAAGTAAATGCTTCCAACTGTGGCCTACTTTATACAGACTTGTACTGCTGCCTTTGCACCCACTGGAATAACAGTTTTGTGTTTTACAGTTTCACTTATGCTTCCTCCATTCAGCAGGTTGAAAAAAATGTGCTTTACTGTAGCAAACCGGAGGCACTAAAGGTGCTGAAACTACTGATGCATCTTGCTTGGGCACCCTCCACGCCTGCCTGACTTCTCTGTCCCTTTCCCTTCTGTGTACATGTTAACAATTCCATAGCCTATAAAGTTTAAGTAAGTACTGACTGCACAGAGACTGCAGCAACGAGGACTTGCAATCAGAGAGTAAGATGACTAGCACCAAGCTTATCCTCAGGAAATGGCCTGCTTAGGAGGACTAATTATCCTTCCATGAAAGCAGAAGCAAAACAAATCCAACTGCAAACTGAATGCCCATCAACTGCTGCATGCAGTTTCATGTGTACCAAGTGTATAACTAAAATTCTGACCAGAAGGAAATGTTTTAAGAGGAAAATTATGTATAAAACTAGTGATTCATCAGGCAAACCTCAGTGATCGCCCCAGGCATAGCTGGGAGGATAAAAAAAAAAAGGTCCTGGTTCAGCATGCATAAGGTCCAGCTACTGCCACGGTGTCTGCTGAGCTGCCAGCCCAGTTGCGAGATGTTTACAACCACGCCCATCTTGCTCACACTCTCAGCTCCACCAGAAGTTGTTTTACCATTTTAGTGTCAACTGGCTAGTGCTTTCAAAACAACTCCATCTGGCATCTGATGTTTCACAAGATCAGCTCCTAATTAACATGAAGCCTTGACCTCCAAGCTAACACCTGTATCACTGTTTGCCAAAGTGCTCAGCTGGGGGCATGAGTTCAGGAGAGAAACCATTCTATCCCTGAGCAATAAGTAGTGTTGGAATTACGCAAAGGCCACATAAGCTCTTACATATTGTAGGAAATGAGGTTAAGGAAAATATCTGCAGCTTGATTTTAATACCATGTGTATAAACTTTGAAATTGTTACTGCCATTCTAAATCATGCACACACATATACACACACACTAGCATTTGTATTACTACTATTAGCTCATAATATTCTTAAGAGAAGCCAGCACACTGACTACTGTAAAGGTGACCCAGTTATAAATAGAAATACACAAAATCAGAGTTTTCATGACATGGTACCTGGCAAAATGACATTGTGTCTGCAAGAGTAAAAGACAAACCTTAACAACCTCGGAGATTTTTCTAATCATGTGCTCAGATACTCTTAATACAGTCACAGAATTACACACACCTCTCTTTTGAAAGGAAGGAGGCCTTTCTACTACAGCAATTTAAAATGAAAAATAGATTTTGAAGTCTGTTGGATGATAGAGGTAGATGGCTAAATTAACATTAACTTTGAACTTTGCAGCAGGAACAGTGATTACTGCCAGGAGACACGCTACACAACACCCAGTGCTTAAACAGAACTTTGTGACCAATGTTGCTTTCAAGTCTCCTCAGTACATTTAAAATTCTCACAAGCCCTGGATTCCCATGCTTTTTCAAAATTAGCATGCTAACAGTGAACTGACTGGCAGGAGATGGAGTCTAGTGTACCTGTGCAATCTCCTCCTAGCTGCAGAGCACAAGAGAAGAAATGGACTATGTGATTAGAATTACTACACACAGTGGGCCAAGACAGAACATACAATAATTCCTCCAAGTTTATGGGTTAAAGAACTGTGATACTACTGGGGAAGCATTTGTAAACCTGAAGACTATTTCAAATGCAGTTTGTGATATCTTTCATTTAGATTTTGTAGCTGGCTGACTTGGCAACAGAGCACAAAAAGCCAGCACCCTGTAATGTAGTTAGTTACCTGCTCCCAATTGGTGTGAGCTACCGAACTTTTGGTATCTTTCCCAAATTTTCAGCAAAGATTACCCCTTCACTTAAAGGAAGCATTATAAAAAACAAATTACTGATGTGCCTTTCAGGAAATTTGAAATAGGTAACTGACAATTTGCCAAATAATGTCTAAAAAAAATAAATCAAAGATCTCAATTTATAAGCTACTTTATTGCCTATTAAGGCAAAAGCCACATTACTATGCCCTTCAAAAAGCACACTGAAACTTCTGGGTGAATAGGGAGTATAGACTTAGGTTTACTTCTGCACTGTCTTAATAGTTTTCCATCGCATTTCTTGTTTACTTTACATGTCAATTTTCAAAATCATTAACCAACAGACTTTATGAGACCCTGTTTCTGATCTAGCTACAGATTAGGAAAACGTGACAGTAAGGTGGGGAAGACACGAGAGGGAGGCACAACATCCTCTCCACCCCAACTCCCTGGTAAAAACAAGCAAAAAAGAACTCTCCCACTGACTTCAAGCTTTCTCAGTGTCAACAATCTGGTTTTAACTTTTAAAGAAAAGCTTTTTTATGTGCACTTGTGACTTCATTGAAAGTTTTAAAACATGTTTCAGTCATGAGCGTTCTCTTGGAGAATTTAGTGCAGTGGAAGCATCTGCATGAAGAATCTGAAAACTGTTAACTATGTTAAATTAACTACAACACTTCAGAAACCTTACCACCTAGGGAAAATTTCACACATTTTACTTCTAGTAAATTCATTGAGAGATGTGAGAGAAATTTAAATCAGTAAGAAAATATCTATTTGGCATCTGTAATTTGGCATGTCCATTCTTTGAAGGTCAAATGCTGTAATTCTGAATGCTACAGATTGTCTTAATATAACAGTTGCTATAAAGTGTGAGAAGGTAAACAATTTACCCATAGGGATTCCATCACTTTTTCTCTCCTCCAGTGTAAAGATTCTACTTTAGAATAATGAAAAAAGTGATTGCTATGAAGTTTGCAGATCCCTTAGTAAAAGGGCTCCCTTTAGCTTACCATCTTAGGATCTGTCTCTTGGACTGAGATGGTCAGAACCATCTCCTTACTCAGAGTAGTCCACACATTTTGCACAGTCACCAAGTTCCACAAAACAATGTGATCTTCGTACACTTGGGCATTACTTTGTATACAGCAACACTAACCACTTCAAATTGTGGTGGATACATTTATTCCTAACATGAAAATTTAATGATTTGGCTCGTAAGTGGAGTTCTCCCATTTATGTGGTCTCTAGCATCTCACATGAACATGAGTGCCCATATTGGGGTCTGTTGACCCACACTGTAAGCTGAAGGGAAATCTTGGGTTTAAGGCACCCAAAAAGCATCTTGCTGTACAAATCCTGACCACTCATTATTGTAGCTCCCACTACTGCTCCCCTTAAAAGTGTATCACTTTATTGAAAGTGAAGTGGAAACATACAACTATTTAATGTTTAAAGCATTAACCTTCTCTGTAACCCATGGGACCTACTATTTATACTGTTTTGGGTGCTGCTAGTTAGCTGATACCACAGTCCTTCTGAGTAAAATTAGCCTGTTACAGCTTTTTCTCTTATTGCACATTTTATTATATATCTGTTGATATTATATATCTGTTGTAAAAAACCCCATGGATATTTCCTGTTCCTTTGATGTTATAAGCACTTGTGATTGTTTTAGATTGGTTTAAAATTTCCCAATAAACATTTCAAGAGGAACAGACTGGAAGTTCCCCAGTTAGTGTAAGAAGGCAGATTCCAGAGCAGGGAAGACTCCGAGGTACAGGTTCCCCTTTATATCTTTAGTTTGAAGCTGCCTAAATAAATCTTTGAGGCATGCCTACAAGTTTAATGGGGTGCATCCAAGATCTATATTCCCGAGCTTCCTAGGGGACAGATTCAAATTTATGAACTCCACCTCGAACCCAAGCAATGGAGGGCAAATGCCTGTCATGATCTTTGTCTGATTCGGGCTGGCTCTGGGCACGCTCTGGCTTGGGTGTTGAAGAAGGTGGGTCAGGTTGCTGTACAGACATAGTTCTGCGGAGATGGTTTCTCTTGCGCAAAAACTCAGGCTGGGAGTGGAGGCCAAAGCTGCCTTTTCTCAAGATCATCCGAGAGTTGTTCTTTTTGGGTCGTGAATGGAGACTGAACTCCAGCGAGGCCAAGTGGGCTGCATAACCTTCACTGAGGAACTGAAACAGGAAGGAAAGGGAGTGACAAATTACTGCTGCCTCAACCTATGAGCTCTATGAGGAATTAAGTTCCATCTTTGGCATCCCAGTTAGATACCTACAAAGCACTAATACTCCTCTCCCCTCGCTTGTTTTTTTTTTTCCAGTGACCTGTATTTTGTCATTCAGTAATATGCTATACATGCACTTGCAGATATAACCTATGACCACTCAATTCTCTTTACTGTCCACCCTGCCAGAAAATGCCTCATATGAAACCAAAACTGCCCTTCTTTCTCTGAAACACTGTCTCTGCTTTTTATCTTTATTGAGTGGGTGTGTGTTTGCACAGGCATTCACACGCATGCATTTCCTTGTTCCCCCTAGGACTTTCTGATTGAGTAGCAAGAGTTACTTACTTGACACTGTGCCTGGTATTTCTTTGTTGATCGTCCAACTATGTAGATCTGGGATGGTGACAGAGCCAAGACATTGTACACAGAAATGTCCTTCATGGAACCATACGCAGCACAGATTTTGATGTGGCACTGAAACAAATATTACTTCCAAAGTGAACACTCTACTGAATACCATGCACTGCAAGGATGGCACTTGTTTTGCAATGAAGCAGCAGGTGAGTTCATTGTTAACAACTTCATTTTGTAAACCACAGAAAGCTAAATCTGCCTCTGCCTGCATGCTATCAAGAGCTATTGATAAGCACACAGGAAAGAACAAGCAGCTCATTCATTTGTCATGCCAGGAGGCCCCTTTGGATGTTTTATCAGCATTCCTTGCTTTTTAAAAAGTGAGAAATGAGGAATGGCAAAAAGACTTTGTTATGGCCAGTGAGACTTACTGTTCAAAAGGAAGGGAGATCTCTAATTTTACTGAGTATCTGCAAAACAAAAAGCATTTTAAGGTTATAAACAGGTTTCTAGTACCTCTTGCATGAGATTCCGGAGAAAAATGGTCTTTTGTCGCAGTGGGTCATGAACAAGTCCATCTGAGAAGAAGATCATCCCTTGTGGGAAGTTGTGTTGAGACAACCATGAAACCACACGCTGTTTTTGCATATCTGGACGGCCAGTAATATAGATAATCAGATATCCCAGGTCCTGCCAATGCCTGTCAGAAACAGCAAGTAAATGATGTAGGTGCAGAAAGAGAAACAATACCCACAGGTTAGGTCAGCATTTCTTTGATTAGCACATACTCAGTTAGAAGTCAGACCTTATCCTTCAACAAGTGGAAAGCAGCATGTCTAAGTCTCTGCTGCTATCAACAAATTAATTAATAATGTCTACATCTTGAAGAAGATGGAGAGGAGCAAGAGAGATATTTATTCAATATATAAATGTATAAAATATGAGAGCTATTTTAAAATTTATTTAGAGTAGACCTTGCTTCACATCAAGTCCTGCTTCCTTTGAAACCTTTAACAAGATTCCTGCCATTTCAGCTGTAAAGAGTGAAAACCCTTGAAAACTGACATGCCTCCATTCTTGTGCAAGTTCCAAAATGAGAGCTGTATTTCCCCATCCAGTGCAACACTAACAATCTTGCAGGAATGAATTAAAAGGCCTTTTTATTCTTCTTCCAAAAAACGCTCTTGCATTCATGGCATTTACTATTTCTGAAGCAGAAGTATGTCCTTATTTGAAGACAGTGAAACACAAAGCACACTCTCTGTTAATCACAGTAACTCATGCAGTCATTATTAATTCACTGCACACACATTAAGGCCATATTCCCAAGAGGCAACTTTTAATTTTACGCAACTTACACTGCAAATTTCCAAGTAAACCACAGCATTCTAAAATTCCTCTGAAAGTCAGGCAGACCTGATGTCCAAGCAAATATACAAATATATCTGCAAAGAATACTGGCCTTTAAACCCTATTCTGCCCTCTTCCTTTCTATTGTGTTCAAAGAGGAAAGTCAGAGATTTAAGTCATGAAGTGTGCAAACCCCACGTACCTGACAACATCAACAGCCCCAGCTCGGACTTTGGGGTCACTTCCCATTATTGAAACACTTGCTGCAAATGAACCGTCAATGCTGAACACAACACATTCCATTCCTCGGGGAAGCACAGTCAAGTAACTTGCAGCACTGCTCTGGTCCCCTCTGGAGAATCAAAGCAATAAATACAATTAAAAAGCAAAATGTCAGGATGTATTTTCTGCATGTTCCAGACCTGAAATTGTATCTGTCTGGATCTACAGCTTCAAAAATCACTCTCAAATAGGGCTTCTGATTCCAGTCCTCTGTAGGGCAATTAAAACTCACACTTTTAGGAATAGCTTTCCAAAGAGAAATATGGAAGCTGACTTTAGTAAGAAATCATATATGTATAAATATCCTTTATACTTTCCTAAAAGAATTAGGAAAAACACCCCCAAACAGTACAACGAAAGTACTCAAATTGCTACCCAAACATGCTATCTGTATGTATATATGTCCATATATGTACACATATAAGACATGAATGCTATATATACACACACATACACCCCCATACATACACAGCACACAGAAATTAGCTACATTTTTTTGCAGGCAGTCTGCAGTTACTGGCAAATTATTAGAAATTAAAAGGAAGAATTGATATGCACCTTTTGTGGGCATGTACTTACACAAATCAGCTTTTCTCCATTAGATAAACAGTTGGTAGTACTAGCATTACCCATCCCTTTATCCTTGCAAATTACAACGGGAATGCCAATCCAGAGAAATGCAGTCATAGATAGCTTTTCTCATGGAAACACATGTGAAATGCAATCTTCTCCTCATGATGTATTTTCCCCAAGAGGTCTGGACATTAAGACACTAATAAAGCACCAAGCATTCAAAAGCTCTTACCATCCCATGATCTCATGTTGCCTAAAAACCGTAACCTGAAGACCGTATTTTCTTTCCTTTAGAAATATGATTATTGTATGATATAGAAATTTGTACTTGGTGATGAAAATTCTTACAGTATGTGTGCACAGTTTAATGAGCAAAGACAACATTTTCTGCTTAAAACTTACTCCTGCAGTCTAAAAGCCCATGGGAGCTTGGTTTCTGAATACACCTTAATTCATTTTTAAGTAAGTCTTTCTTCCTGAACTGATTGTCTGTTCTATTACACTGAGGTAAAACATTTCTTTCTCCTCAATTAGCACTACGTAAGATTTTAAGTTGACTTTGGATTTGGTTAACTGGTGGGTAACAGCATGTTCTGTTTTGGCTAAATTCATCCCACTGATTTAGCCTCCAAAGTTCAAAGGAAACTGTAGAGCTACTTCCTAAGTGGCTAGGAAATTTCATTCTAAGTGCAACATTAAACTAAAACTCTGGATTAAATTAAACTGGACTTTTATTAAACATGAGGGGTTTTTAAAAGCACATCTACCCCAGTCCTGCACCGAGGGTAACAAATTTTATTTCACACATCTTCATTCTTCATGCTTTACTTAGCCTAGAGACTTTAAGAAATGCTGGAGAGAGGAGAGCTGACATTGGAAGTCAATGAATTGTTATTTTCAGGTGCTGTTTTGATTTTTTTTTTCCCTTTTTCCCAATTTAAATTAAGGTAACTCTTTTGATAGGCCTGACATCAACAGATTAACAGGTGATGGCTGAGATCAAGGCAGTATATCCTCTACTGTTAATTTCAGTAGAAAAAGCTTCTTTTCAGCCTGAAGGACACAAAGTGATACCCTTTAGCAGTCTTTTCCCCAGTGAACAGGCTGCAGAATATGCCAAGCCATACATTCTTGCCATAAGAAGACTGATTACAGTCATCCAGTCCCATATTTTGCAAGACCAAGTGCTCCTAAATTGAATTGCACTGAGGATTTCTGTTGCAATAAGAATAAACTCATTGGCCTGGATGCCTCCAAACTGGCCAGTAAACAGATGATCACTGTTTCAAATCTAAGCTGACAACACAGTGACAAGTCCAAGAAAAGGTAATGGACCAAAATCTCCCTCCACATCCCCTTTAATCTTACACACCTCAGTGTCTCCCTGATTACAACAACCCATCACAGCTGTAGTTCCAGCTTGGAGCCATTACCTGACCACCATTTTGATGGGATACACACCAACTCTTAGTCTCTTCTGTTTGGGTATGTTGTAGGATATCCGGCCACTGCTGTTGGATATCTCTGTGTCAAAGTACACCCACCTACCCGAAGATGGCTCCGTCATTATGAAGATATCAACCTGCAAAGCCAACAAACCAGTCATCTACTGTGATAGAAGGCAACACGTGCCCTCTATTTACAAGACCTGCCAAGCCTAGATTACTTTAGTATCTCCGACTATGGCTTATACTAAAACCTTACAAAGAAGTTTGAAGGAATTTCAAAACTCAGTAAAATCTTCACAAAAGGGTATCTCAATTAGAAATGCTTCCTAACACACAAGAGTTTATTGCCTTCATCATTTAAAGCACTCAGCACTGCAGGTGTCAAACGAAGGTATAGAACTCAGAAATTTGGCAGGAACTCTAAACTAGAAAAACAGATCATTTCAGCTTGCATGTGTGTGTGATAGTTTTGCAAACTAAATCTACAAAATGTAAAATTTCATTTGGTTATTAGCAAAATTGAATCTTTCTCAAATCACAACCTTGCCTACAAATGCAAAACCTAACCACTTCACATTATTGGGATTTTCTTTCTTTTTTCAAAAGGTTTCATCAATATGGCTTTCTTAACTGAAATATTTCATCAACATAAATTGTATGAAATACTTTGTCTGACTTGGACTGGCACTTTTTACCAATAAGTACATCAGTAAATACGAGGGAGATATTTGACAAGCTCTCCTTCTGTACTCAGTTTTTACAGAACTTAGGCATACAAGTTTTATGTGGACTTCAGCGCTCAACATGCTGCCAAATACTCTACAAAATTCACCAGCAGCTTACAAGATCATGCTGTGGATATCCTTGATAAAACTCTGCAGATATGCTCTTCTTGGACATTACGATGTTACATGACATTGGGATATAACTATGAATAACACTAAATTTATTCTAAACTGAAGAAATTCAGAACTGAATTCTTATAAGGCATAAGCTTTGGTGCAGGGGAAAAAATGACAGGTACTGTTGAACCAGAGTTATTATCAGGATTAAACAACAGGTCTACTAATTTCTTCTGCTTCTTGACTGCAAAGTGAATTCACAGTTTGCATACAGATGTGTACCAACTGCCCCTTTTAAAGTCTTAGATGGGATAAGTAGGAGAAAGCTTTACTTTGTACCCTAACTGATTCTGAATTTCCAACTTCCAAACGTGCCACTAGTGGTGAGAGGGCCAAGGAAAACATTTTCATGATTTGCTAGGGAAAAGTCTAACTTCCTTCCAACCCACAACGGAATATAAGAACTAACCAGGAACAGAAATATTTTCTTTTGAGAATCATACTTCTAACTTTGTTTTATTCAGCCATTCTGTTCTGACCTTCTACTCTTCCTCTTTAATACATTTTCTTAAGTCGAGCCAATAAAGATGGGGGCAGGGTATGTGTGTGTGTGTGTGTGCTTCAGAAAAACAGTTGTTAAGTTTGCACTGGGCATTCTGAGAAATCTGCACAACTATGGTTCTTTCTGATCAACATTTTCTTTTTTTCAATAGCAATGTGAAAGCTACTAGAACAGCATTCTGATGACCGTGGCCATTGAACTGTTCTGGCTCAGTTTTCCTTCTCCATATCAAGAGATTATGAAATATAGCCTTTTATGTAAAGTTACTTGAGATCCTTGGAGGGACAACATAGAAGTGTGAAAAAAAAATACAGACAGTATTTCTATTAGTTTCAAAACCCCTCAAAATTAGAATGAAAACTATCAGTAATTCATTACTGAGTATGGAATTCTCCTCAGTGCAGTAATTAGTAATAATCTTAACATTTTTACTTAGCAGTTTCTTTCAAGAGATTTTAATAACAGGATTCTATTCAATACCCAAGCATAACATGAATCTGTTTGCCCACTGTGGAAACACAGCTTATTGTTCATTTCTATCCTTCTGAAATGGGAATATGACTTCAAGCACACAATAATCTGTTTACAGTGGAAAACATTTTTGCTGAAGTGGTGGGGGCTACTGACACACTTCCCCTCCTGCAAGGCTTTCTCTGGTACTACATGCGTGTGCTACATTCAACAATTGTTTCGAGTAAAAGCTGGTTCAGAAAAACAAGGAAATTGATTACTGGGACTTTACCTTTTCACCTGTTAAAGCCACCATGTCCAGAGGGCCATACATAAAGCGCCCAACGAGTACCTGAGGACCATCTTCTGCTGCAATGACGTCGTTAGCTCGGTGATTAGCAGTCACATTCTGAAACAAGAGCAGAAAGTGGGAAGGGTGGTGTTTGCTTTTGTAGTGAGGCTACTGGCTCTATTATGTTACTATGAACAGTCACACAGAAACACAGCCCTGGACAGTGTGTCTGAGGTATATCACAGTGCACAGCAGAGCACCTACCAAAACTACATTACTATTTCAGCTGGAGACAGATTTCCAGTAATGGTGGGTTCCTGAATAGACTTTCTAGTGAGAGTGCTCAAGATAACCAAATCAGAGGGAACATTTAAGGGAATCCCAAGTATCTTTCATTTCAAGTGGGCCATAGATTCACATGATTATGTGCAAGACACATGCATCTTAACTGACACTTCTAACTGAAGTAGCATCTGAAGAATGAAGGAAATATTTTTTTCTTGAGTTATGGATTCATCTAGAATTTATGAAAACAGAAGCAACCTCTTTGCTTAACTGAAACTTAAGGTCTCACTGTTATTTAAAGAAAGAAATATACTTTCTCCCAACATGTAGTTGATAAACCAAGAATAAATTGTTTCTGCTTCCTAGCAGTTCATTTCTTTGCCTCTGGATTACAGTAGCAGTTTTCAGCTCTTTAGTAATTCAGTTACATAAACTCATGCTTTGGGAGATCAAACACTATTTAAATTGCTGCTGAACCCAAGTTCTACAGCTGCCATGTATATTCAGATTTACACTTACTCTCAATTTGACATGTGTCCTTTTGCGTAGCCATTTTTCCCGTGGATTGGACGGACTTAGTGTTGCTGGATCCAGGTTGTCATTTTCCTTGAAAATTACATTTTCATACCTCATAACCTGAAATTATATAAATATTTTAATAAACAGTGTGTGGCTTGGGGAGTCGTAGTACTTGGCAAAGAAAGGGAAAGTGCACTGCCTTCCCAGCTGAATGACACTGCAGAGCCAAAAGCACAATGAAAGCAGAAAGAGGTACAGGTCATATGTTCACATTAATTGTACAGACAAACTGCTTTCACCCTTTCGGCCAACACTTACTCTCAAGTACTTGTTGAACAGCTTTTCCACTCACAACAGAGCTTGCACATTCTTCCAGAGAAAATGGTGAAAACATTAGGATGGTATAAGTAACAGGTACATTGTCTGCTCGTGGTCTGCAAAGTCAGTAAAGCAGCTTAAGACCACAGAAATATTTTTTAATGTCCTTTATGGGTCAGAGCTCAGATTCCTGACTCCATCTGTATTGATTTCCTATACATATACCCAGGCAAATTGGTTCCTATCACCTACTGGATATTACTTACCACTGCAGCAGGTGACAGGCTCAGGATTTGGCTTGTGGCTAGTAATATCTGAGGTTAAGAGGACTATAACTTGTGACACGTCATACAAGCTACACATTCTTACAACCTAAATATCGCACACTTACCAAGAAACTTGCATGTCCAACTCAGATTTCAGGATACAACCTGAAACCACAGGTTTCAAAATCTGTGGCTAATGTGCTGTTTCAACTGAAACCACAAGCCCTGTCTTACTGAAATCTGAGGTTGCACTCTGGGATCATGGACAGGATGAGGCTACTTCATTTTGAATGAGAAATAGCTTAGTCTGCCTCTTTCACATGCTAGCAGAAAATTACTCAAGTTGAACAGTTGGTTTTCTGTGCTGAAGTTTTCCACCCTGGCTGCCTTCTCTTGAAGAGTGGCCTACAATCATTTTGAAAGATGTCTCATATGAAGTCCCTTGAGTAAAACCCTGCTTCATTCAGCCTCAGCAACGCAGTTGGCTTGCAACAAATCACAGTAATGCTGAGAGGTTAGTGTGTTTTTTAACAAATTAATTATATTTATTAATTATATATTATATAATATATAACAAAAAATTGTTATATAATATAAATAATTATTATATGTAATAATGTATTATTAATATATTATAATAATATAATAATATATTTTAGATATTATAATATATAATATATTATTAGTATAAATTCTATTCACTAGAGGTCATGTGCAGGAAATGCATGTGCCCACAGGGCATTCAGAAGCCATTAACCTTAAACTTCATCCCCACTAAGGGCAGAATGTCCAGACTATGCTGGAACTAATCAGTCCTTTATGTAGTTCTATAAGCCCACATATTGCTTTACAGGCACGTTCCAAATGCTTGAAGGGCTTATTAAATCCTAAAAGCTCCAATGCGCATACAAGGCTAGGTAAGACAGAACAATGCAACTTGATATGAATGCACAGAAATAACAAGTATAATAAAGCAGGAATGATTGTTAACAGACAACTGGGTAAAGGAGGCATTTGAAAGGCAAGATGAGAGAATGTTCTGATAGATTCAAGGCAAAAAATGTCCTGAGAGAGAAGATGAGATGACAAGAGCTATAAGAGAGCTTCCAAGGAGAGAAGAAACATGTAGGTACAATTATCTAAGGCCCTCAAACAGAAAAAACAGCAATTTGCATCCTTTCACTTCCAGTAGAAACCTCTCCGCTACTGTTGAAGGAGCATCAAATAAGATTCATGTTCTGGAGACTGTTCTCATTCACGGAAAAACTCTTCAGCAACTTTTGCTTTGCCTTCATTACGGTGATTCTAGTTATAAACAAAGTTTTTAAAATTAGCTTTTAAAATTCTGCATTACTTAATGATACATTTTGACTGGAATCTGATATACGAAAGGATGCTCTGAAAGAACAGCAAGAGGTGGAAGGACTCTTAGAATTTCTTAAATTAAAAACAGCAATGAAAAGCTTCGCAAGTGGTCTGGTTACCGGCCAGGCTGTGGGCTGCACGCTCCACTCAGGATGCCATATAAAGATAGGGGCTCAGTACAACGGCACTGTGTGACTCGGAAGCACTTCTGGACTGGAGGGCATTCAGCCACTGAGCTTCCATTCCCAGAAGCTACCAGGTGAGCCCCCAAGGAACTAACATGATTGACACCAGCACTGGGAGCAGGAGGCAGAGGGAGTTAACACTCAGAGACCAGCTAAAGAGGCAGGCGCACAGATACCTGCCAAACTGATTTAATGAAAAAACAGTGGAGTTTTCTGCATTATTCTCATTACTGTTTGCCTGGCAGCATTTCATCATTCACTGGATGTAAAAAGCACATGGATTTCTTGGGTTAATCCAAATTAAACTTCCTGTGACTGCCTTTTGGGTGAGGGTCACTTTGGGTCCTTGGAGGGACACTTATCCTGCAGGTTTCACTAGAACACCACTTTTTTGTTTTGTTTTGTTTTTTCACCCCAGATGAGATGTCTCAGTCCCACCACTTTCTCTAGAGGTCTGAGCACTGTATTATTCCTAAGTCACTGAGAGCTGCTGTCTTATTACTGACACAGTAGGAACAAGAGACCCATCATACGACTCAGAAATAAATTCTGAGGAGACAGTGCACACAATGCTTTAAAATACTCCAGTATAGTTACAGGAGAGACTTGCCCTTCATACGGGAGCAGTACTTTCAAACTTCTGGTTTATTACCAAATGTATGCTAACAGCTTTATATTCAGTAGCAAAATACATAATTAAATAAGGCTGGAGATAGCCTATTCCTTCAAAAATTGGAGGAAATTAATACATAATGCAGTGTTATACTGATCTGGAGCATGGGAGGGGTGAGTAACGTATGCATGACAGCGCTTTGTTCCCAGTCACAGAGTCAGTAGTGCTAATGATGGGCTCGCTGTCCACTTCATCTCTCCAATAAATCCACATTTGTCATTCCTATATCCCGTTGTATGTGATCATCGTATGTGATGCAGCCACAGTTCGCCATCTAACTGAACTGAAGATTAAAAGACTGGTCACCCTTGGAAGATGCAAGTAACAATCACAAGGTTATTCACTGCACAGACAAAAGAAAAAAAGATCAATGACCTGTCTTAAAATGAAGGCCACAACGTCTGTTGATTCCCAGTAGCTGGCATGGAAGAGATGCGGCAAAGCCACAGTTGGGAAGGCTGTCAGCACATCTGGACAATACAAGGCATAATCTATTCGTTTTGTTCCCCACCACTTCGCAGTAACTATGAAACAAACCAAACAAATTAGCATCACATTTCTATAAGATATCTTCTCAATAAATCTCTTGCTGTCATTATGTTTAAGCTAGATAATTGAATGAAGTCTCCTACTTTTTTAATCTTGGCATTTGAAGTCTGTTAAAGGTATCTACCAAACATGAAAGTAACTGTTTTCACTGACTGCATCATCAGTTATCTGTCTGCAATCTAAATAGTTCTATTGGGCCAAAGTTTTTAGGAAGCGGAAATCACTTCAGCATGATTCCGATTGCTTCCATGGAAAATGCGCAGTGAAAGACCAGCACTTTTACGATCACATTACAGAGTAAGAATTGCAAATGCTTCCCAAATAGTGAAATGAATATTGATATATGACTGGATAGTCATATATCCATTCCAGTCATATATCAATATTCCAATATTCCAACAGTCCATAACAATGCAATATAATGATTTATAGCAATTTTATCTACAGGTAACAAACTTTATATATCTGTATTTCTTCATGCCTGGAACATGATTCTAAACCCCTGTTATATGAGACCCTTAATGACTATTAATGAATGGCACCTTAATATAAAACTGACTTCACTTCTATTACTTTATCTACTTAATTATAAACAGAAGAGGAAACTTATACATTATACAAACTCGTAGCAACTTCAGCTGTTCTCATTCTCCCCAAATCTCCAAGCAGGTAATTTTCCTTTTCGTAATAAACTTTTCCACAGAAAGGATGTGGAGGGAAGGTTTGCTGTTGTATCAGACAACACATAGCACCAGGCTTCACTCACTGTTAGTGAGGTATGCTGATGGCAAGCTTTCTGTTGACCCTGAGTTTTCACTGTTTGTGCTGGCCAAGCTCAACTTTCTTGTTTTTCCCTGTAGTTGATCAGATGCATTTGGAGATCCAGGACCCTCCTGAGAGAAAGGTATGTTCAAAGAGCTGTTCTCAAGGAAAAGAGCACTGTGGTTGTGAATAGCATCACCTGCAGGTTACAGAAATGAAAATAACAACAGCAACAACAATAATATTAATAACAACAACAACAATAACAACAATACAATGGGATTAAGAACATGGCTTGGAAACTGGGGGGGTGGTGGTGTTAAATATAGAGCTAATGAGCATTTTCCTGAATAATATCAGATTTAATGACCTTGGATGAAACTTCCTCAGAGTGAGTAGGACAGCATGACTACGTAGAGAAAGCACACCCTACTGCCATCAAAATGCAATGGCGGCTGGGTGCTTTTGGCCAAGATCTTCTAAACTGGGTAGGGATGTTGGGATATTTTACTTCACACTCAACCCTACCCATTTTAAAAGCATTCTCTGAGAAGAGCTACACAGCCCCAGGAGTCTGTGATACTTCTCTTGTCCTCTTTCTGACATGAGCAAAATGATTTTAGGAAGAGAACCTTCACCAAGGCTATCTACTGGTTTGTGTGTTCCCAAATGGAACAGAATTCTTGTTTATTCATGTCATTCTGATAAAGCTATGGGCCATGGCTAACACCCCTACTGAATGAAATGAAACACAGCCTTCCTTCCGAGGTGTTCTGAAACAAGACCAGTTGGATGGGCTTTGAGCAACCTGGTCTAGCGGAAGGTGTCCCTGCCCATGGCAGGGGGTTGGAGCTGGATGAGCTTTAAGGTCCCTTCCAACACAAACCATTCTATGTTTCTATGTAAGAACAGATGTGCATTTAAATAAAAGCACTACTGGTAAATTTGCTTGAAGCAGCCTGCACATCCTTCCTGTACCTAGGAAAAGCAGAACCTCAACTGAGAGATATAGGATATATAGAAAAGTGCATAGCAAAAGTAGCTGACCCCTCAATGTTGTTTTTTTCAGAGAACAAACCCCTTGAATTGATTAAAACAGTGAACAAAAGGAGACTGAGTTCAGTGCACTTAATACAAAAGAAAGCAGATGTCCCTTGATGATGTTCCCGCATGACATCCTTGTCTCTAAATTGGAGAGACATCAATTTGATAGATGGACCACTCGGTGGATCAAAAACTGGCTCGATGGCCGCACGCAAAGAGTTGTGGTAAATGGCTCGATGTCCAGTTGGAAACCTGTAACGAGTGGTGTCCCTCAGGGATCGGTGTTGGGACCGGTCCTGTTCAACATCTTTGTCGGCGACATGGACAGTGGGATTGAGTGCGCCCTCAGCAAGTTTGCCGACGACACCAAGCTGTGTGGTTCGGTTGATACGCTGGAGGGAAGGGATGCCATCCAGAGGGACCTTGACACGCTTGTGAGGTGGGCCGATGCCAACCTTATGAAGTTTAACCAAGCCAAGTGTAAGGTCCTACACCTGGGTCGGGGCAATCCCAGGCACTGCTACAGGCTGGGCAGAGAAGAGATTCAGAGCAGCCCTGCAGAAAAGGACTTCGGGGTGTTGGTTGACGAGAAGCTTAACATGAGCCGGCAGTGTGTGCTTGCAGCCCAGAAAGCCAACCGTATCCTGGGCTGCATCAAAAGAAGTGTGACCAGCAGGTTGAAGGAGATGATCCTGCCCCTCTACTCTGCTCTTGTGAGACCTCACTTGGAGTACTGCGTACAGTTCTGGTGTCCTCAACACAAAAAGGACATGGAGCTGTTGGAGCGAGTCCAGAGGAGGGCCACGAGGATGATAAGAGGGCTGGAGCACCTCCCGTATGAAGACAGGCTGAGAGAGTTGGGGCTGTTCAGCCTGGAGAAGGCTGCGTGGTGACCTCACAGCAGCCTTCCAGTATCTGAAGGGGGTCTACAAGGATGCTGGGGAGGGACTCTTCGTTAGGGACTGTAGTGGTAGGACAAGGGGTAATGGGTTCAAACTTAAACAGAGGAAGTTTAGATTAGATATAAGGAAGAAGTTCTTTACAGTGAGGGTGGTGAAGCACTGGAATGGGTTGCCCAGGGAGGTTGTGGATGCTCCATCCCTGGCGGTGTTCAAGGCCAGGTTGGACAGAGCCTTGAACCACGTGGTTTAGGGCAAGGTGTCCCTGCTCATGGCAGGGGGGTTGGAACTAGATGATCTTAAGGTCCTTTCCAACACTTACGATTCTATGATTCTATGATTCTATGATGTATTGCTCTTTTTTTGAGCATATTTCAGCCCCATCCAGACAAATAACTGTAATCATGCTGTGCTTATCTCACATGGTCTTGGGTAGGGCACTATGTCATACGATTCTTTATGTAGTAAAGACCTGGAATAAGTTTCTCTTCAACTTTCCAAGTATTACCAACTCTCAACGCAATGAATTCCTCAATGGTGCACACAGGAGAACACAACAAATTGTTGCTTTCAAGGACACCCTTCCTTAAATAACACACTGGAAGGCTAAGTGCCTATAGATTATCAGAACTGGTAAAACATGTCACCACTCAAAGAAAAGGAATAGTAGCATGGCTCCCCACAGTCTCCTCCCTTCCAAAAAGCAGATATGGCTAGGAAGATTCTGACTTGTTTCAACATAAGCCTGAATATCTCAACTGCATGGGATAACATAAGGAACTGCCCTGCAACTGAATCAGAGAAACACTTAAATTCTAACACTCTGTGGTGGGTATGTCATTTGGACAGATTATGTTCAGTTGTAGTTTCCATGGGAACATGTGCTTTGAGTTTTCATTACAGAAACTGCAATATACTGTTCTTTCAAAGGACTCTTGTTGACGCCATATAGGAAGGAAAGCTACGTGTGGCTACAGGAAAGCTTTATGGAGGTGAAAAGAATGAAAGTACAATTTATTACTTCCCTTGTCTTAGGCAAACTATATAGACTCCAACAGACAATTGAAAACGCAACGCTGCTTTCCCATTACTTACCTCACAAGATGAGGAAGTATTATACAGTCTATGTAGCGAAAGAAGCAGCACAAAGAAGTAAACAGTCTGAAATACTGAATACTGAACAGCAAGGCACCTGGTCCTTCTGACAACAAATCTCAAATCATGTGGCCTAAAAAACCACAGCAAATCAGTTCACTGAATAGAGTAGCAGAATCCATGGACATAAGCAGTAAGAAACGGGGAAGATGCCAAATTGCACCCCATTAGGGGTCTATCTGAACTAGAACCCTGACCCAAACATCAACCAATAGGAAATTCCACAGAAGAAGGTGCAATGAATCCCACAAATGAGAGCCATATTTCATGTATATATCTAGTGCTCATGATTGGCAGTGTTCTGATGCACACTTTCTGCTTCCCTTACCAAAAGATTCACTGAGTTGGGTTGTGCTTTTAAAATACATTTCCTGCTTCTGAATTGTTGCTGCTCTGCTGAAACCATCATAAATTTACCCCAATCTAATCCCTCCTCCCCCATTATAATATTGCAAGAGTTTTGGTTTTTCATTCCCACTAAAATGGAGATGGGGAGAGAAGTAAAAATAGTAATTTTGCATAGAATGGAAAACATGTTGTCAGCCAACATATCTGTTTGCATTTTCCATATTGGCTAGCTTAAGATCAGCTTGGTAAATCTGGTGCCTTGAAACCTGTTGTTTATTTTGTGATACTGTTATTGTAAGATCAGTAACCCCTCTCCTATGAAGAGATCAAATCAATAAAATGGAAGAAATATTTGGCAGTTTTTTCTCTCCTGTTTCCTGAATTATCTTTATTTTAAAGAGGCAGGGCAGTCTGCCTTCAACTCTGTAGATCAGGTCTTTGTTGAATTGTAAGGAACAGAGAGTACTGGTTAAGAGATAAATAAAATGCACATACTATTGTTTTTTTCTAAAAGGCCTGTGCTCAACTTTTGACTAGGACAGTCTACTTGCATTATCCATCCATTTAAAAAACTGAAACAGATACTTCCCACCCAAAACAACCTTTCACATGGCTCTGAGGGTCACTAAAGGTTCTTATAATTTATCCTACTAATCCAAATTTACTATCACGCTTGATGAGAACTAAAATAAAGGCAGATCATTTTACACAGTCTCATCTTGGATAATTATGATAGTTATAGCCAAAACAAAGAGGCAAAGCAACTTCCTCAAGCACACACAGTAACCATCTCCAGACAAAATTAACAATATCTTATGCATTTACAATCGGAGAAGTACTGTGCTTTTAGCCCTTCTTTTCTCTCTCTCCACAGTGAAGCAGAACAGCTGGGTCAGCTCCAGCCTGCATGCCCGCTCCAGCACTTTCCTTAGAAAGAAACTGCTTTGCAAGAGAAAAATGTTGCAATTATTCCAATGATCCTGCAAAGGAAAATGTGGGGCAGAGACGCAAACAGTGCCGAGGGCTCTGACCATCCACATTCTGCTACGTCACATGGCTAAAAAGTAGGATGGGTTGAAACCAGGTGCTTTGAATTAATGCAGAACAACCCTATTTTTAACCCTGAAATAGATACAACGCATCACGTCATCAGTAGCAAAGCAAAAAAAGGAATTAAATCCCATATGTTAGTAAGTGTCAAAAGACATGACCAGTGGTAGGTCAGAGACCTGTCACAAAGCTAAGGCTTACTTATAATAGCTACAAAAGTACTTTGATTATGTAATGTCAACTAGGCAGCAGCTGAGAAAGCTACTGTTTAACAGAAGGTCATGCCAACATGGCTTTCTCAGGGTTGTAACACTGCCTGAACTTTGTGCCTTGCCCTCAGAGTAAAAAAACCCAGCCAAACCCACCAATTAATAAATTGCATTTTTGTCTGAACCATTATCTACTGCTACGTCTTCTGTCAGCAGTCACCACAGATGAAGGGTTTATGAAGATGTTTTCTCCACCTACTCTGGATGTCTGGCAGTGCCTTCAATGCACTTTCTTTTACTTTCACTTGTCTGTATATCAGATAAACCCTATGCACAGAGCAGCTGGCTCCAACAGCTTCATTTGATTGGCAAGAACTGAACAACAGCTATAGAAGTACTGCCCCATTTCCTAGTTTTTGTCATGTTCTCCAGCCTGTGCTATTGCTGAGCTGTCCCTATGACTCGTATGGTGAAATTCTCTTCTAGTAGTAACTTTTTTTTCATGCGGCTTCCAGATCAGAATGTCTTTTTCAACAGAGGCACTGGCAGGAATGTCAGGCAAACCAGAAAATTAGTCTTACTTTAACCATCAATTCTTATGAGAAAAGGAACAGGGAATGAGATTGTTTAATGACATAACATATTATCAGGATAGGCTGTTTTGGGCAGTGCATAATAATTAGAGTTTGGTGTAACTAGGTCTCATCATAACTGAGTAGTAAACTACTATTCCAGTTGACACTACAAAGGCTCTCACTTTAAGAAATACTTTCACAAGCCCAGGTATCAGAGAAAGAAAAATAAAATAATTATACAGTCACTAGAATAAATCCTTTGTGAACGAAGAACCTTAAATTACAAAAGGATCTCAAGGGACTTGTATTTAAATGGAAGGATTTCACATCCACTGAAATAGAATGCAGCTTAGGTGTAAAGCACAGCAACGATTTAACTGCACAAAGGTTGAAATATAAAACCATACCATGGAACATTTGCTGGCCATTAGCACTCAGGAATTTTTGGTTTATGATATATCCAACAGACAGGGTTTCCAGACTTACAGGCTTTGCAGGGGAATCTTCTGACCCAGTGCCTTGCATGAACTCAAAAAAATCCACCAGTTGTTCCCAATTCACGTATAAAGCTTCTGCTTCAAGAATCACTGTATCTGAAGGGTTTACTTCAGATATCAAAGCTGGTACAACGTACCAAGGCAAGGTTTTCAATTTGAAAAGCAGCCTAACGGAATTATTCCACCTATGACACTTATTTAGAGTTCAACTTTTCAAGGTAGCCTTAGATAGGCCTTAGTTACAAAATTTGTGCCTAACCAGCAGGATTTTCAAGTGCACAGTTAGGCTTTATACTAACTCCAAGTTAGAATGCAGAGCAGGATATATATTTTCATTGAAACAAAACTCAGACTTGGGGTGAGCAGAGAGCACAGACTCCCTAGTTTGGACTGTCCCTCACCTTAGCTTTTACTTCAGTCAATTCCTGAGCAACAGCCAGATTTTCAAATGTTTCAGTGAAGCCAACGCGTAGAAACCAACTCTCTGCAACTCAAGATCAATTGTTGTTTTTCAAGCACTGATTTCATCAGATTCAAACTGATTTGCATTCAAAGTACACCATATTTGAGCTCATAAAAGTAAGGGGCTGTGTGTATCCTACTGCGCAGAACAGGTTCCAAATTATACAATTCTCCAAGCTCCAATGAATAGAAAACACTGCCATTTTACTATATTAGCTTCCAGCTTTCAATTCTGAATCCTGAAAAGCTTTTTGAGGTACCCTAGTGAGGCTTGAATTCATGTCTGTATGTGTAGCAAAAAGAGTAAATCCAATGTGCATTGCATGCACGTACAGATACACACTGATCAATTCCTTTTTTGCATAAGATGACAAGATACTTCATGGCTGTATGATTTTATCAGAGAAACAATATCTGAAGATCTAGCCAAAATTCAATTAATTGCAAAAATAAATTGTTTAAAATAATAGTCAAAGACGTGGAATTTTGCAAGTGACACTTCAACTAAAGCAGTGGTATCACCTTCTAACCCCTCTTTAACACAACTAGTATCACAAAGCTCATATATAAGAACCATTTTTCTTGGTAACCTTCTTTACTCCCACACTTGCTAAATATGTCTGTGCTGTTCAGTCTCAGATGACTTGTTTTTAGCATGTTAGAACATTGGTATTTCAAATCCTCTTGAGCTGTATGAGGAGAGAATGCTTAAGAGAACAACAGGTAAGGAGAGCTATGAAAATAGGCACTGTACCTAACTGGTGAGATCTTCCATCCCCTAGTGGGTATCTCTGGTACCGTGGGATACTGAATGGAGGCAGGAGGTGGAATCTTTTCTCCAGCAATGGTTCAAGTCTGCAGGCAGAGGGGTCAGCAGAGTGAAAGAAACTGTACACTTGGCTGCAGGCTGGGCGGACCTGGCATACTTGGATGAGAATGAGACAAAGAAAGGGAGTTCAATATTGCCCCTTTACAATTTTCAAGGAGCCTATACAGAAACATGGTTAATATTGTCTTCTTTAAACTACAGACTAGCACACATCTGGCCACAGGAAATTTAACCAAATTGTTTGCTATTTCATATGTAAAGAACACTTCACTGCAAAGGAGTTTAAAGACACATCACAATCTGAGATGCAGGCATGCAGCAGACATGGAGACCAGTAAGAGACATAGACAGAAGGATGGAAAAAGAAGTTTAAAAGTCTTGTAAATATGTTATTAAGCATTACAGCTATGATGCTCAGCATTTCAAATATTTACCAGCAAAATGGTTTGATGGGCCTGTTACATCCAGAGGACTTGAATCTAGGTGACAGCAGGAGCAGGTGACAGAAAGCACTGCAGTTTCTGAAGTCACCATATGGTAGCTAATGTATAGCAATGAGGTTGGTCATACTATAATAGTAAAGCAATGTTCTTGATTCTTGCTGAAGGTGTGCAGCTGCTGAGGTTTTTCAGCTGCCACTGTAAATACAAATCTGAACATTACTTACTTGGCTAGTAAGGCATTCTTTTAACTAAACACACAGCACCGAAGCATAACTTGTATCAGATGGGTGATCGCACGAGACTGACAAGGTCTGTAAAATGGTCAGTGTAGTCACTTGTCACCACATCACAGTTCAAACACACTGAATCTTGCACTGTGAGCAAATCAATTCATTATAGGCTCATTAAAATTAGTACCATTTGTATAATACTGTATTACATGTTACAACAGCCAGTTTATTAACTACAAGAGTAAAGGAATGACTGAAGTATTTATAAAATATGTTTGGGAATATTATGTCTGCTCCCCATGAACTTCATGCAAGCAAGACTTGTTTTCAAACCTGCTGTACTATACAATAAACCCTAGATGTTCTTTTGATAGAATTACTATTTCCTTGTGGTGGTAACAAAAACCTAGTAATATGTATGTTTTTCCTTAGAAGACATGTTTGGTACAGCATTGTTCCCATGCAGAAGCCAAACACATGCTTAACTGAAAACTATGAAGAAGATGTTAGAGTTCTAATGTAAGGTGTCATGGAATATTAGACCTAAGGAGTCTATGTTAAGTGACATCTCTCACCAGAGCACTCACCATGGAATTTAAAAATAATAAAAAATCAAAATCACACTACTTAGGTTCTTTCTCATTTTCAAGAGCCACTGTCAAGCTATTTGTACATAAGCAAAACTACACTGAGCAAACTTGATGCTGTACATCTTGCTCTGCTGCAGTCACAGAGAGTCACTAAGCCTAAGAGCTACATCAGAAAACACTATATTCTTATAGTTTTTTTCCATGTGCTTTCCAGATGGTTGCTGGAAGGACTTTAAAAATTCATGTTATGGTGCTTGTTGCTATTAATGGCATATAGTCAGTGTTATCAAGTTCTAGGCTTAAAAGATTGATACTTAGTTGTGATAGCAACACTGCCATACTGAGCAATAGTATGAGCAATACTTCGTTTTGTTGTCTTCTGTATGAATGTTTGTTCTATAAAAGCACAATATGTTTCTTCTCAAACTAGTAAGAAATGAACCTTTCATCGATCATAGTAAAAACCTTCTCAAGATACTTGATGATGAACCACATCTACCAGGACCACTTCATCACATGCGCTCTGCGCTAAACTGTCTGGGAGACTTAACTTCATGTCATGAAGATGTCAATACTCATAGCCTCTCAAGAAATGCTCTGGGACAAATCTTCCAGTAAGGATATATCTATATACAATCCAGTTCTGCCAAGCCATTAACTTTTTTCTTCTTTGGACATGCAGTGTATATTGTATTTTGCATTCACTGAGTCACTCTGAGGACAGTGCAATATCTCTTTAATTTTGGAGGATTTTTGCCACACAAATTGAACCATGCAGGTGTTTTGGGGGGCATTAACTGAAGCTTTGTGGGTTGTTGTTCCTCCCCCACCCCAAGCTCTCTTTGTAAAACATTTTAAGATTGTTTTCAGTGGCAATTACCAAGTTTCCAGCTGCAGGATAACCAAGACCTACTTCTGATGTCTGTTGTATGTTGATCTTTCTAGAAACGATGACTCTGTGCATCAATCAGCACACCTGGTAGCAGATGAAAAGAAAGTAGAAGATAAGACTGCTTACTGAAGACACCATAGAATCTTCTCCCTTTCCTACTACCAAATAAATAGGAGCTTCATGCCACGTTTGTCCCTTTCCCACCATTAAGCCAGCCATATGCAAAAACTACGGCCTGTGAGATTTTTCCATGAGGCACCTTTCCACAGTTCTCCAGGAACCACTATCAAGTACCCTTTTTTCTTAACATATTCTCAAAGTAGGGTACAAAATGCACCCATCAATGTAATGTGCTATTAAAACTGAGTAAATTCTCTCATGTATTCTACTTAATTGCATCACAAGAGAAGCAGAAGGAAAACACCAGCAAGACTGCAAAGATCTGAGACTACTTTTGATGGCTTTCTTCAAGCTGTATTTTGCTCTTAGTATTTGCCAGAAAAAATGGAAACAGATCACCTGTGTAAGAGCACTTAAGTGCAGCAGAAATTAATTTTTTTTAAGAAAAGTAAAATTTTCTTTCAGAGCCCAAATAATGTGGAATACATTCTGTAAGGTAAAACATTGCATTGTGTTATAATTAAAACTGTATTTTGGCAAGCCCATAACTTTGATGTATGTATGTAGGGATCTAGTGCTTACAAAGTAGAGCAGAAAACTGGGTATTATTCTACTGAACTACAGCTTCCTTCCCTAGTGGGTAGTATATTGGTTTATTCTTTCTTTCTCATCATGCCTAATATTAACTGTCAGAGCCAAACATAAAGGAAGTGCTTAATGTAATTAAATCGGTTGCCTAATTTCACCTTCTAATACTTCTTGTACAGGAACTTTTTCTGCATATGTCTGCCTTCTGCATACACACAGAAGGCAGACAAAGCCAGGGATGCAAACAGCAGGGTTATGAAAGTTGTCAGCAGAGGGCAAATTATGGTATTTAGTGGCAACAAGAAAGCATATCCTCAGAGTTATCGGTTGTTTGCATACCCCTTTTCCAACTTGGCAAAGGAATACAGCACATCATGCTCCAAAGAAGATTATTCCCTACCACTGTAGCACTTAACAGCACTAGTTCCTGGTAAGAGCAAGTGCAGAATACCCTACGATTACAACCATCCTAAGGTAGGACAATGCCACTTTTGGGCTGTAACTAAATGCTTGTGATATATTTGCAATTCTAAAAAACGTTGACATTTTCATAGGGTACCAAACCTCTTCCAAGGATAATCAGCACACAGAGAGTGCAAGAATCTAGCACAGACACACAAATGATCAGTACTTTAGAAAATAAGATCTGAGCCTAGACAGTGGGAGGCCCACCGAAGAGAGTGCTAGAGGGTAACCAAGAAGAAGCGTCAAGGAAGCAGTAAGGGACCAATAGAATATTTGACAGGAGAATTAAAAGGCATTTGGCAAGGAAATAAAAAATTGGAATGAAGATTTGGTTTTAGCCACACTCTCACTAGCATAACGACTCACCTCTGTGAATCCAACATTACTTCTAAAGGGCATGTTTATATGGCCAACAATTACTTTTAAATGTAATTGTCACACTTTTGAATATATAAATGCTTTCATACGCAGCACAGCATTCCAGGGGAGGAGTGCCTGGAGAATTACACACAAAACCTATATCACTTCAGAGCAATCGCTCTTGCAAAAAGCCACAATTCCATTTACTTTTCACACATTTTCAATACATGTGTATAATCCCTTGAAGTGAAATGTGAATTTCATCTATGCTCACCAGGACTGACTGATGGGAGGGCTTACCACACATAGTAAACTGCTGACAGCCACCACTGGCTACTCAAAAAAATGTGTCAGTGTCTGCCACTGAGTACTCTTGTGCCGTACACTGTCAGTATTCTCTACTTACTGTGCAGTACCTGGCATCTGCTAATCAGTATTTGTCCTTGAAGACTCTAAAAAGGTATCTAATGAAACAGATGCATGCTCTGTTTCATGTGTGATTCCAGATTAAATGTGTCCATTCTGATTCATTAAATGGAAACCACAACATCTTGCAAAAATACAAATTCTAGCTCAAAGAATTTGAATCCATGCACGTAAATTAATACTGACAGATTTTTCCTCATGAAGTCCTAGAAAAAAAACACTGAACTCCCTGCCCCAAGCCCCCAGCAAACCCCCCACCATCTTCAGAGGAAAGTGTTGCTAATCTCGTAAAGAAATCCCCAAGACAGAAAAACAAATTGCAGTGCAGTTTTCAATGTCAGCCATCATATATGTAATTTTTCTTCACTTCCCTGACAGCTCTTTCACAGAAGCAAAAAGCCTTTGTTTGTGGGAAAAGATATATGAATTTCCATTCTCTTTACCTAAGCTTTGGGTTTTGGTTTTTTATTCAAACAAAACTGAGTTCTGTTAATATGATGAATGAAATGCAAAATGGGAGTTTAATTATGCTCTCTTGTAAGGTCATGCAACTTGCTAAAAAAAATCCTACTGGATTTCTAAAGGCTCTGAAAGACATGGATTTGGTCATATTTTTAATTATGGCAAGTAAAATAATTCTCAGTTTATATGACATTCCACTTTATTCCCACAATCAAATGTGACTTTGAAAACTCAGTCAAATGACATTACTCAAAAGTCTGTAAATGGAAAAGAAAAAACTGGGAGTCCTGAATTGTTGTCTCTTCTCACTATTGCAACTGTTTTTTCCGCCTCACCTGATAAGTGAACTTATAACTTCTTACAAAGACTGGGCTATCCAAACCTCATACAATGAAAAAATACATACTGAATTTTGCAAAGTAAAGTAAGCTCTTAGTTTAACAAAAAATTGAAAAAATCCAGATGTATTTAGAAATAAAGCAAAAAAGTCTTGTATGTGTCTAATCACTAGGCTCTGTTACCAGAAAGGGAAAAAATGTCTCACAACGAACACACCTGAGGGCCAAATTTACCCACAAAGCCAGACATGAATAAGATGCAATGCTGAACCAAGCACTGATGTTATTTTTGGCATCTTTTTCAAGGTCTGATCCTTGGTGAGGTGTAAGCTTCATGTTATACGACATGGAATATATGATTAACAGCAGAGCAAAACACATGCTACTGTAAATGGGTAAGCAGTGACACCCCTGGAACAAGCCTCATCACCTCAGTACCTACCTACACTAACATTCAGATATTTTAAGGGAAGAAACTTACCTCACTCCCCAGTCTTTAAGCAGGCTCCTTTATTTACCTCCTTTCACATGGGTCTCCTTGTTTACTAAGGTGACTAAGCAGCCTGTATTCTAACCCCGGAAAGAGCTTACCATCCAGGCCAGGCAGAACAGTACTCCTCATGGCCAGCACCAAACCAAGCGGCGATCCAAAGAGGAAGAAATCAGACACCTCGAACTCAAATCGGCCCAGGTTTACTTCTGACAGGCTGGAATTCACAGGCGGAAAGTCTGCACCATCTTTCAACACACTTGAGTGGATGCTAGGCAAACAAAATGCAGATTCAACAATAATGAAGAGGGCATCCAGAGAAAAATCCCATTCCCAAAACAGGCTGCTTATAAAGCTCTAGCACCTGTATCTAGATCCAAGCAATAAACCTCCAACTGTAGATAGATATTGCAGTATAGCAGCCACTTAGCATGACTTCCAGTGCGGCTATTCAGTAAATTTACCACCTTCAACATGCAAGAGTTTTCTACAGTTATTCTGCAGAATACTTAATGGTAAGTTACTTAAGGACTCTGAAGATTGCAGTTTACCTCCCCTCCTTTTTAGCAGTACAGATATATGTAAACTTATTCTGAAACTTCTCCTACAAATTCTAACTTACTCAAGTTGTATAAGGACAATTAGTATTAAAAGATTACAGTCATTAAGTATATTACATGGGTACCTAAAAAGCATTGTTCTAATCCATTCCCTGAGCTATGAACTAGAATTTCACTACTTTTCAGCTATTTATTGCAAGTTAAAATTAATTACGTTTATAGACATCTTTTAATCTCTTAACTGATTTAAACACTTTCATTTACTTTGTATGCCATACATGCATGAGGTAAATACAGATCACCTATCCCTCACTGACAGAGAAAAAACTTGTCCCTCATTTAGTTTTGCTGGAGATGAAATAACTACATTCAGAAGCAGAAAACCAGCATATACACCTGCTGTCCAGTCATGAGACAGAGCAGAACACGCCTCCAGCACATGCAAAGCCTGACTGAGAGATGCTGACCATGCTGACTTCAACCAGTGCTCTGAAGCCTTCGTGAGTTATCTGCACACTACACTCTGCATCAGTAGCCAAGTATGGATCAGAATCCAGACATCCTGAAGATTGGTCCCAAGACACCAGGCTCAATCTGAGAACCTATCTGAGGTTCCTATCTGAGGCATTCCCGTATAACCTGATGCTACTAACTGAAACTCCGCAGGCCAAACTTAGGTCCCCTTCAGGGTCGAAATGAAGACAGACAAGAATCAAATCCATCATCGGCACAGCAGTTAAGAGTTACCTCTCTGTGCTAGAAGCACTTGGACAAAAAGCACAAGCTGACACACTGAAACGCAACCACAGTGTGTAGGACAAGGACATTTCAGTGTGAAAGTGCAATCTTTGTAACTTCGTTACTCACAGTGACACACCACCTCTAAACTGCAGTAAATGAGCTTATGGGGGGAAAAGTCTTAATGATCTTACAGAAGTGTCACAGAGAGAAAGAGAAAGGCTTGGAATCTCTCTATGTACAGGGTTGGGTCAGAGGATGACATGGTTTGGTTTCATTTATGGTTTTTTCCCCCTCTCTTTACCTTACTAAGGACTTTTTTATCTTGTCTTTAGCCTGTGTTTGTTCAACTATTCCTCAGTAACTTAGCAACAGCCTAAAGTTTGAAGAGTCCAAAATTTGAATGGAAGATAACACTTTTCTACCTGCTTGCTGTAGTACAGCTGCATGTAAAACTTTCAGTTTAAAATTATAGATGCATATGAAATGAAAAAAAAAAAAACCCAAACCACAAAACCGTGTTATCTTTGACTTTTAATTATCCTGTGATCCTCCAAGTCTGAAGTGCTTTACACACACCCACATAAACATAAAAATAGTACCCCTATGCAAGAACCTAAAAGCGAATGACCAAAAAAATCTTCATGTGTTGAGTCACATACAAGCAAAAAACAAACATTCTGCCTCAGAGGGAAGACACTCTGCAACATATCGATATCCAGAAAGCCCAATGGTTCGAAAATAAAAGCAGAATAGTCAACAAAAGCAAAGTGCATTCAGTCAAAGCAAGAAAATAAAATTACCTTAACTGCTACTAACAGAACTGCCACACTTGACATAAAGCATAGTAGTAAGTCTGCGCTATACTTAACTGTAGAAGAACTGAAACTTCAACACAAAATAGGACTTCTCCCTCTGCATCACTCTCAACGAAATAAAGGAAATAAGATGATGCATAGAGGAAAAAACCCGAAGAATTCTGAGAAGTAAAAAACCAAATAGCCTAGTACAGGAAGAAACAATGAGACAAAGGGAATGCTTATGGTCCCATCAAAGCTGTGTTTTAAACATTGCTTAGGATCCAGGAAAGCTAATTAAGTCAGATTTCCTCTCCCAACCTCCTACTCATTTAAACTAAATATTTATGCAGGTTTTTTGTTTGTTTTAAGGCTGATCCAAATAGCTCATAGACCACTGGGAACACCTAAAGGAATTATCTCACTCTTTACAGAATAATAGAAAGCCTGTAAGTGAAGTCGGAGGGATCTTTGAAAAGAAAAATGTAACAGAAAATTAGAATTATAAAGCATTCATCCATCTTGATTTGTGTGGGTTGCACTGAAGAAATGGAAGTGCTTGCATTCATTTCTTTCATTATTGCATTCATTCAACATTCAGTTGTGAGAGTTTTGTATATTCAAAACTCTCTCAAGTGAATAAAGATTAAATAAAAATCTCTCCATGTGTAAGTAAGTTTATACCGGACCCACTATGTCTATGACTTTCTTTGAGAGGTATACAGGGATTTTAAGGAAACCGCCAGAAACACCACGAACAATAAAAATGATTATGTTGCTCTGGTGCCACCAGGCTCCATTCAATGGCAAGCCTGTTTCTTTTACTCAGTCATCAAACACGAGTTACCTAGACAGGAAGGCATGATGCTGGGTTATAGGATCACAGTCATAGGTGGATGAATCACTCTGTTTCCGAGGCAACGGCTGCCTTGGCTTCTCATCCTCCATGATTCCCGAGATATCAATATTGCTTTTGCTCAGGCGTTTGCTGCCACCCAGACTGGAGTCCTCTGCTAAGAGGGGATTATCCTTCAGAGAATGAACAGAGCAAAAGGAAGACTTAGACAGTGACCAAAATATGACAGAGCTTATATGAAATGGCTCCATTTATTACAGTTGACCTCACTTTATCCAAGAAAGGGTTGAATGGGTTAGACTTTCTGCAGCAGAATTTAAGGAAAGAGTTGAAGACTAAATTTCCCTGTTAAGACATATAGACTAAAAGCTGGAAGGAGAATCAGGAATTTGGGGGTGGGGAGGAGTAGCATAAAAGCTTCATCCCTTATGGCTTCATCATTCCTAGAGAACTACAAATATCATAAGGTAATCAGGAGGGATCTTACCTGAGCACACAAAATGCCCATTACAACATTAATGCTCCATAATGTTCCACGGGTGGGGGAACTGATTTTTTAAGAATGTGAACTTCTGTGGGATACGAGAGGAGACCAGTGGTACCATGTCTTTAAGGTACCCCGTAAAATAGGAAATAGATTTATCATTCCTTTCCTCCAGCACTTCTGCAGCTTGCACCAGCATCCTCCCTAACATACCCCTATTGCCCCTAACTTTTATTCCTGCATCCATTTCAGTAGCCAGTGCAAATGCTGCTTTTCAAAACAAATGCCACTGGACTGAATTCCCCCATTCGTGCGTGAGATCTGGGTGCATGAGGCATGCGTGGTCTGGTTCTTTCTAACAACGGTGTAATCCCATTCTGTGTAAATCTCCTTCTATTCAGATCAACAAAATAAGTCTGAAAATGCCTGACATCTATTTTTACAAAACTTTAAAGATAGAGAACATCAACAAGGCATACTGGGAGAACAGATACAGTTAAACCACTTCTAACTGCATAATCATTGGGTTTCATCCATATTCTACAAACTCTTACAATGCTGTACTTGAATTCATGAGATGGTATCATACAACTACCATCAGCATCTCAGTAACTTGTAGAAGATTAGTTTAGGATCAGCATGTTCACAGATAATTATTCCTGTGATGGTACAATGAGAAAACTTAACATGCATGCAGGAACATCTTTCTGTGTTTCCTAGTAATGCAGTAAAATTCACATCACGCCAACTTTCATATTAAAGTTGTGGTAAGATTTAGGACCTTGCGTGGCATAATACTAATGTATCTACAATGTTAAAACTACTTCTTGTAGTTGTTACTGTGAACGAGTGCAGAGAACTATTTCACAGGGCCAGGTAGGAGGTGAGGGCTCCTGCTGCATGTTGGAGCTGCTGTCCCCACTGCTTTGTGTGCTGGAGTGCTGTAAAACCAAAATAAAATCTCCACCCAAAATACATGCTTCCACTGAGTTCACGCCAGCTCCAGCTCCAGCTCCAGGCTCTACTGTGGTTTTTATGTGACCAGGCTGACCCTGACTCTATGCAGCTTGCTTTGCCCTGCAGTTTACAACCTTACACTGAAGCTCTCTTATAACATCAGTCCTTTTTAGCAACTCTCTCTATTCCAGAACACCAGTGACTTTTCAAAGCCAAAATTCCTATAACCACAGTGTTTCTCACAGAATAACTTCAGAGGTGAATTCTCAAGAACATAACTGAACAACATTTCTTTATCTGCTCATGTTTCATTGATTATCTCAAACTGATACAGCAGAGGTGTTTATTTACCTGTTAGCCTTCATGATGAGTTCTGATCTCTAGCTTGTTCCCAAGCAACAGTGCCATGAAAATTCAATATATTTATGATTTTAAATTGTAACTTGCATGCTACAAATATCCTGCAACCTTTGCCTAAAACTCCAATTTGGTGTTTTTACTGTGAATAAATTTATTAGAGTGCATAAGAGTATTCATGGTGGCACACAAAATGGATGTGAATCCACATACACACAGCAGAAGACTGAACCAAAGCCCATGAAATGCACTGACAAATCCAACAATTTAAATGGGCTGTAGGTCAAGCTCTAAAGCACCATAACATCAGTGACTTCCGAAAACCCTCTCAGTGCTGTCAAGGCTCAGTTTCATCAAAACCCTGGTGACATTTTAAGGCTCTCTTTGTTAAAATCACATGGCAGATATGTCAACATCTTGGCTCTTACTACTTTTTAAAAAGTAATTTCTGTTAATGGATTGAGAGAAAAGGTGACAGAGCAAGAAAGCAGATGCGAGGAACTCAACATGATGCAATATTTTTGTTTAGGTCTCTTGATTGCCTGGTGGTCTCAGGAGGAAGGCTGGCTGTTAGAAAGGCATAGAATTGACAGTAATGTACAGCCAAATGTTTTCACTTTAGTTACACCGATGTTTCTACACAGTATTTAAGAATTAGCTTGTGTCACCACAGAACTAAGAAGACATTATAGGACTGGAAGCTACTATCTTCTTCCCTGAAAGCTAGCAACAATTCACCTTTGTCCTCTAAGCTTCAATCACAGATTCTCCTTGCAGAGGGTGTGCTCTTCTCTTGTGTCATAAGACAATCTCAGGCCGAATTTTGCATGAGTTTGACATTAAGCTCCCTCTTCTGCACTGCTATCATCAAGGTTAACCTAGCATACCTAGCATTTCAGTTGTGCTTGTTGATTAACTGGAGAAGACTTTTCTGTTAAAGACAAAGTAGAATCCTAGCTGCTTCCTCCTTTTTTTTTTTTTTTTTTGTTTAAACTCTAGAATAAAACCCATCACCCGAAGCAAGTTAATAGGACATGGCATTATTGCACTGCTGAAGACGCCTTCATTTTCTTTGGTCAAAATCAACACATTTTAAACTTGATTTTCTATGGGTAAAATTCAGGTCTTTCAAAACACACATGCCACTGGCAGTTCAATGAAAGAAGAAAAAAGTAGTTTTAGAAGGACAAGGTATTAGATCTCTGTGAGACAAACCTAGGGAAGGTCATTGGAAAATTGGCTAGGCATTGTACAAGAGAGTAGGACTCAAAGTTGTTTTTTCCCTTGTTGCATACAACTGTTCCCCCACACTCCTTTACATTTTCTCCACCACTGCTCACTACGCCTGTCTTCTCAGACACAGCATTATGCCAGGCATTACACTGCTGAAGTGTCATTGGAACAGTCTTCACAATTCGTAACAGCAAATGCCCCAAGTGAAAACAGACTTTCTCATGCTCACTACTTTTAAGCAATTTGCAAAGAGTGTAAAATCCAACTAGACAAAACAGAGGATGTGAGAAAGAGTTCAAGGCTTAACAGATGAGGACTGAGGCATGATGGATCAAGAGACTTGGCAAAAGTCACACATACAGACTATGGAAAACATGCTAATTGAATCTATTTCTCTGAATCTATATAAAGAACAAGTTCATAGATCATGTATTTCCCATAACCTCACTCAGTACTGGAGCACATTAGCAGCCCTGTGCACATGGGGTGAGATTTCATGTCAAGAAGAGATGTTGAAGAACCTAACCTGTTCTCCGGAATTATGTGGTGAGTTGCAGAAAAATGCAAGACACAAACAGCATATGATCTATGAGATGAACCTTCCCACACTGTTCCATCTATATAGTCTTCCATAGCCAAGAGGACCTCCTGGCTTTTGTGACAAATGAATAATTAATTATTCCCAAGAACAGGGAACCCAGGAACTATAGTTAGTGCTAGTTCTGGAGCTGTTCATATGATAGTCCCCTAAAGACTGATTTGGGAACAAATTCATTTTACACATTCACAGTCTTATAGGGAAACTATAAGACCAGGAAAGTCAAAGGAACTATACTCCGTCAAGCCTGATCCCCACTCTCAGACTCACCAGCAGCCCTTGCACAATCAACTCCACCATAGGACTGGGATCCAGGAAGACCATTTTTGCATTTACTCTGCTTGCAATGCACTGTCGTCAGTGCCGCTGCTATCAAAGGCTGACTGCTGAGAATCCAGAGCCATGTTATTAACAGTGAGTCATTCTCTTTCCTTCCTGGAAACATTTAGAAGATATCTCTTTGCTCGAGAGTACTCACATACTCTCAACATAGCTGTCGTACACACATAGCTCTCAACTGAACCAAGCCGGATTGTATCACTGAGCCCATTTTTGAGGAGAGAGGAACAAAAGAATCAAGAGATGAAACAATTTGGCCAGGGTCAAGAAACCAGCAAAGAACAGAGTGTGGGCACCTCATTCAGTGCCAACTCTAATACAGCACCCCCCTTTCCATATCCGCTTGAGTCTGAAGTGCATAAGATTAGTTGAACTTCAATTTTCTTTTAGTGTTGAACGTAATACTGAAGCTTGCATGTTAGCATCACTTTTTTTAAAAAATGTGCTTTTACTATTAAAAAGTCTTTCCTGGATCACACTTAGAACTAATCCTCCCTTCCCTCCAAATGTAGCACTCATATAGACAGTGTTATGCTCAGTGGTCTATTCACAAATCCTCAGGGGACTTGCATTCCTTATCAGGAAGGAGGCATTCTTTCACCAGTCACTAAAGCTTATTCTTGAACACGTTAATGCTAGACTACCCCCAGGCAGTAGCATAAGGAATTCCAGACCCTATGTGAACAAATTAAAACAAAATATATAAAAAGAAAGATAAAAGGACCTGACAAAAACAGGAACCTGCCAGAGATCACTGAGAGGATATGTTTGCATCTACAGCCGGGATACAATAAAGAGCACTTGGTAACCCTACTTTAAAGATTTACAGATAAAGCCTTCACTAATGATTTCTGTATATCATAAAACTGAAGCTGCAAACTTAAATTTCAGACAGCAATTTTCTGATATATGAGCAAAATCCCATGCTATCATGGCAATTTACCAAATCCTTAAATTTTCTCTGGTTTATATGGAGCTGATTTCCTCCAGGGAATGAATCTATACAGGTTCAGCTGGGTGTATTTTTTCTCTTCACCTGGATGCTGCTGATGCTTCCCCTCCTGCTACTGTTCCGACTCTCATCAGCTGTATTAGAATTATAGCAGATGGCATCAAAGCCCAAAATTCCTCCAATGCAGTCACCAATGAGGCACACCTGAGGAAATAAAAAGATTTTTTTGGGACATGCAGCAAGTATTTTAGAAGAATCAAAAAGCATCACAGCACTGCAGAGGAGTTGCTGTCTTTACAGCCTTGTTGCTGGTTTTCTTTACACCTTGGTTCCTATTGCAGCTGAAAACATGTAGCCACTTTCCCCCATTTCCTTTTATCTCCAGATATATGCTGTATGCCAAGAATATCTGTCCTCGGGACTATTTTGACCAGCTGGGAGTGGCTGCTTGCAGCCAGATCCCAGCTTGAAAAGTCCACCTCACTGCACAACCAGTCTCACAAAGACTTCAAGCCACTTACATTTCCTTCAGAGTCATATAGGGAAGAGAATCTCAACAGATTAACACCAGACTGGTACTCCCCTGTCAGGACAAGGGAACAGAACTTTTAAATGAGGTATTAAGCAGAGAGATTCACTCTTGCTTCACAGTTAATATAAATATAGAAGCTACCTTCAAAGTATGGACGTGGGAACTAAAATACATAGAGTAGTAAAATTGGGAATTCAATAGTTAGAGTAATTTTATGGCACACTAGAATCTACCTCCCAAGCCAATTCCACTGAACACCTCCCCATCCCAAACAAGATGATTCTTTCTCCCTGTTCCCATGCCAGCGTCTGAGGATAAGTAATAGCTGTATTACCTTTCTCCTTGATAACAACCCCCATGGTTCAAAGGATCCAGCAACCCCCTCTCTCCAATTCTCAAACTGAAACAAATGCCTCGTCTACTGTTCCCAAGTCCAATTAATTTAACAGAAGACATCACCTCTTCTTACAAACCTTAACTTGCTTCTAGCCTTAATTCAGCTTGGCTACAACACTAAACTACAATTTTTGGATGACAGGATGTTGTGCATGATTTCTTCAAAGTGAAGCATGTTAGGAAAAGTGAGTGCTTCAAGATGCATTTAGAGAAAAACCTCAAAGTTCTCTTACTGCTTCTCCACATACCACCCTCTTTTAATTGAGTACATTTCTTGGGATAAACCATTGAAAAAAAATAAAATAAAATATCAAAATACATTAAGGTAACATCTCTCCTAAGACAATTCTGGCTCTAAAGTTGTATACAATTCAACAGCATGCTGATTTACCCTCAGATTTTCAGATCTGTACACCACACAATAACATCCACAAACAACTGAAAATTATATGATACAGGTAATCTTAATAAAATTAACAGCACATTTTGTGCAGGATTAATAGTATATCCTTCAATTTACCATTCCATTTCTAATCCTCATTATTATTGGCATTAAGGTAATGGAGTTAACTTGTTCCAGATACAGTATAAAACTAGAAAGGTAATCTCTTATCTAATGAATTTGCAATATAAATGGACAGAAGAGATCAAAATATGAAAGGATTCACACAGGGTGGGGGTCAGGTTATATGGCATGTATTTTGAAAGTACAGGACTTATTCAGAGGTAGAGTTGAGATTTACAAGGACCAAAGCAAAGCACTGTAGACAGCACAGAGAATTCACTTCCATTTTAACAATGCTGGTAATTGTGGATAGTGAAAATTCCGTGGAGCATACATGGGTCATACAGACCTTTCCAGTTAAAATATTTACATGGTTTGTAAAACACGCCACGTAGACTTCTTTGTAACTTCTTTACTGTCAATTGTTTTATTACTACTGTGGTGGAGGCAAAAAAAAAAAATAGTAATAGCTAAATATTGGATTCCTTATGCTCTTAGTCAGAGATGTCCCAACTTTTCTATCAGCTATAACAGATGCATGAGAAACTCAGTAACAGACTGTTATTTGTCTTGGGCTGGCATGCTTGTTCACTGCTTAGCATACCACACTTAACTGCACAACTAAGGCTCTTACACTTTTACCAGAATTTATAGCAATATTTGGTAAGAGCTTATGGGTCAAACTAATTGTGGGAGAAGGTATAGCATCTTCTACCGACTGAGTAAGTCCAGGTTAGATACTGCACAGGATTCCAGAAGTGTCTTTCTCATGCTGGACACTGAGAAGGCATTTTGCATAGATCATCCTACGCTAACATTCATTCATCATGTCTTGCAGTATTGTCTCACACCCATAACTCAAAGTCTTCAACACAATGGCTTGAAAAGAAACAGCCTTGTTCTGAAGGAATTTTACTTTGATGTAAGAGAAAACAGTCCTACCTGTCCATTAAAACCAGCCCCATCTGTAGATTTGAGAAATTCATTGTAAACTTGATTGGCTCTACTGATCACCATGGCAACTGCATCCTGGTACTGAGGGGATGAAACAGCCAGCAAGGGCAAGGCAGCCAGTGGGATGTGGTCTTCACTGCTGCTGAGACAGCTCTCATCGTAGCTGTAGGGATTTAGGCTAGAGAAGGAACATGCTATCATCAGGAAAAATGAAAGAGGCAGCACACAGCATTAGAGCATGAACAAGTTGCTTATTAACAGAAATGGGTTGGGCTATTGCAGTTCACAATGAGAGACTACAGGAAGAATCATTTTCTCACAGAATTCAACTGCTTAAAAAAAAAGATCAGTTACTGCTTTATGTGAATGAGATCATGCTAGAAGGCATTTCTGTAGTTAAGAATACTTGGTGCATTTTTTTCCACATAAAAGTAGACATAATTTAGAAGAGCAAAAAGATTATTCCATTTCAGCTTTTTTTTTCCCCCATATAACAACTTACAACATCAAAGATCAGGATCCAACCATCACAATGGAATATTGCTTCCTAGAACACAAGTGTAATAGATTTATTTTTCAAAAGCATATAAAAACATTTTTCTCAGTGTCTCATCTTTTCAAAAAGATGGAACAAAGCTGTACACATTCTGAAATCATATGTGTATGTTTGCATACTAACACTTTGCAAAAGGAGTGGCTCGACTGAAAATGCAGGCTTAAATTTGATAGGTTGTCAGCTTTATTTCAGCTTGGATGTGCACCCTGCAAGTTGCCAGGTAAATCTGCCAGTTGTGTTTTGACTGATTTTTATTGATAAGTGGGGAAAACAATTCACAGAGAGCCAAAGATGCAAGGCACATTACTGTGTGCCAGAATCTCTCACAGTAAGTTGACTGTCCTTTAAAGATTAAAGGAAAGTCAGAAGTATTCAGCTTATCAAAAGTTTATCCAAAGCTGCAGGTACGCAACTTCAATGCTATTTCGTATTCACTTTCTTTAGGAACTTCATGAGCTATCACAATACTAAAAAGCAAGCTGCCTGAAATGGAATTAGTCTATGTGTTTTCTAAAACCTGCATCCTTGAGACTATTCCCGGGGTAATGGAAGAACAGAAGACTTGCAATGCTCATGTATGGAAGCTGGTCTGTGTTCATGTCCTGAGCCTCACTGGCCATTTCCACACTTGCCTCTTGCTGAAGCACTCCAGTGATTTGTATTTTTCATCCAAAGTAGTGTAACAGTTTCTATGTGCTGGAGCTCAGGTGCTCTGCCAAGCTGTGTCAATGTACCAATAAACACAGCTTCATTTTGCCAGCTGATCAGATCACCCAAGTGCACAGCAGATGTCGTTATGAATACTAACTCTCAAAAATGAAAAACGAACCTTAAAAAACTACATAAAAAGGCCTCATTTACTACAACAACTGGCAGATAACACCTCAGAAAGGGAAAGGGAGAAACACAAAAGCAAAAAAAAATTAAGTGAATGCATATGTTTTCACAATAAAAGTAAAATGCAAACAATATTCACAAGAGAACACCACAAAACAGAGTCAGTGGGGAAAACACCCAAACTAACAGCTCTTTATTTTTTGTGGGTAAAGGAACATAGATCAAACTGAGCAATTATTGTCTAGACAATTCATCACAGTTAACTGGCTTAGAAATGAGGGTCTGGATTTTTCAATTCCAATGTATTTTATTGTAAAGGTTGCAACCACAGAGACATCTGTTGTTACTGTAGACACAACACAAAAGGAAGAAAGCTCCAGACCACTGAAAGACTGTATGGAAGAGATGAAGTTGTTTATCATAGGGGACGTACTAAGGATTAGTGCTGAAGCTAGTAGGTAAAATACCAGTGCTGGAGCCGAGAAGCCCATCTTGTTATCTTGATATATTGGCAGGACACTGTGGGAGGCCGTTCCCAAAGCACCAGCTTGTAAACACCACACTTGAAAGGCTGGAGATGGACAGGGAAATCAGAAGGAAGGAGCTGAAATCACTAAATATAACAGCCTGACAGATAAAGTCACTAGTTTTAGAACCTAACACCTCTCTGAGAAAAGGCAGCAAACAACCAAGCTGCAAGACAGAACTGGTCTTCCATGGTGGGTAAGAGTAAACCTTGCTCCCAGGGAAGAAGTGATTGATGGGGCAGTGGCATCTGCCAGCAGGGATAACTGAGACTGCACCATGGAGATGGGGGAGAAGGGGTTATTCAACCCCAGGGGGAGGAGGCAGAAAAGGAGGAACAAGGGAATAAAAGCATATTCTGAATGCAGAAAGCATCTGGCTAGATGCAGATCAAGACAAAATACTGATCTCTCCTCAAAACTTGCTCAGGCCAGAAGTCCCTGACCATGGCAGAGGTGAGAAGAAAAAGCAGAGGGGAGATCAACCCATATGGTAGTACTTGTTTGAATAACTGTCATACAACAGTTTTTGACGTTACGGTTTAGCTACCTGCATTCTACACTGACAGTCCTAGGGACCTGCTATTGCTGTTTCTGAATGCCAGCATATGCATTTACCACTTCCACTTTCACGATAAAAGAAAAACAAGGAATAGAAAATACGCAGATCATAATGACTGAACTTCGCCATACACTTTCTAATTAAATTATAAAAGTATTTTAAAATTGATTAGGAAAATGCAACCCCAAGAGCTTCCCTTGCAGGACCCACCACTGCACAAGGAGCAGGCAAGGGCCTGAGCACTCTAAAACTCATCCAACAAAACACTTTCATCTCATCTGATTATTCATACGCTTACTTTCCTATTTCAGTGCTTGCTTCCTAAATGTAACTTTTGGCCTTTTTTTTCCTTCTCTCTCCTGTTCTCCCCTCCCCCCAGTTCACAATTACTATTTTCCTGTTTGGCTAATATTGTAATTTAGGAGCTCTCGTCTGAGGTGTGAATCAATGTATGCTCATCAAATCAGATGAAGGCTATATGAAGGCTATACGAAGGCTATAAAAAGCCTACCAGTTGATCCACTCTGGGATATTTTCTCCCTGAAAAGGAAGGAGATGGCTCTCAAGTCATCTAGCTGGAACAAGAATGTGCCTTAGTTTTAACTCTTTTCTGGCCTTAGCAGCAAAGACAGAGAAGTGTGACGGGAGATCAGTCAAGCATTATAAATTTACAAAGGTTGCATAAACGGTGTCTTTCTGATTGATATGAGAGATACAAGAAACTGAAAGAGATGGGAGTAGATGGGAGCAGACTGGATTAAGCAATCTGAAACATTTACAAGATGGAGTGATTTTGCGCTAAAAGATCCCTTTCCTTTAAGCCACTATTTGCAATGCAGGGAGGGGAATGGCATAGGTGGATTCAGATGAAAAGTCCTGGTGGAATCTCTCTGAAGCAAAGCACTCAAGCACATGAACACAGCATAATTCAAACAGAAGGTTGTACTACCCTGGCACACACTATGCCTACACATTCAGAAAACGGAGGATACATTCAAACCAAGCAAGAAATCTTGTACTGCTGCTTAGTCAGTCATCTGGCTCACCCTCAATGAAACATTATGGGAATTAAAAAACCCACTTCCTCCCCCCAGTTTGCTAAATGGAATGTTTACCACAAGTCTGTGTTCCACAACTGCATCCTGGAGTTCTAGCTATGAAAGCTGCTAGCATGAAGCTGCCGAAATGTGAGAGCAGGGAATCATCTCTCATTTTGTCAGCCCCAAATGGGTACATCACATGCAGCTCCACCCAAGAACATACCAATGCAATACCAATCTTCTATCAGTGCTGGAAATGATTTTATAGGACATTCAAACATCCATCTTGGCTGTTTTTCAGTCTGGCTAAATACTGTGTGCTGCAACAAGAGGGAATAAAAAACCAGAGAAGGAAGGCAGGAGCTCTGTTCATTTGGGCTGCCAGCACATGCTCTTCCTCCCACTCTAACAGCTCTTCTTCCCAGTAGTTGACGCCTGCAGGCACTGCATTACAGGATACCTAAGAGGCCCTACTGAGTCCTGTGTTAATCAATGTTCCAAATGGGCAAGAATGACCTCCCAGACACTCTTTGATGTTTCACTTCCTCTTCTACTATCAGTCCTCTTGCTTTACAGGGCAGTGACTTGGACATACTCACACTTCTCCTTTCCTGGTTGTTTCAGTGTATTCTCCATTGTTGGGAACAACCAGGCAGACCTTCCACCAGCCTGGTCTGCACCCTCCCACCTTTTCTTCCTATATGCCTGTCACAGCTTTAAATCCACCCGGTATTTCAGAACTTTAATGTATTCCCCATCTCTCCTCTCTGTCATCTGGACAGCAGGCATCACCATTCCTGCATCTCATGGTCCAAAACGTGGTTGTAGATCTCCTCAACTCTTCTGCAGGTACTCAGTTGCCAAAGTCTCAGAACAGCTGTTGCCACTCCAGCTTTCCAGGAAGATGCCTTAACCACAGTACACTCTTACTCCTACGGCCCTTGAGCTTTTTTTTTTTTTATATAACCTAGGCTAGAGGGCACAATCCAGACAGCAGAAATCTTCCTGTTTCTCTCTCAGACTTTATGTTAGGCCTTTGGTTAATGACAGAAAAATTCCTCTTTATATCACTTTAGCCTTGTTTCTGTTCAATAAATTACTGAACAGAAGCAAGGCACCGCCAGACTAGTTTTCTCATTATGGTCAACCAGGAAATTTGTTACAGACCCAGGGATAGTATCCATACCTCCTGATCCCCAAGTAAATATATAAAGTCATATTTGGTCTCCTGAACGACTTGCTAGATGTAATTTTTCACATCCCACAGCATTGCCAAAGACTGCTGTAACTGCCATACATTTTCTGTAATTGTTAAAATTAATAGTAGTAATGCTTTTGCAAGGCGACAACAGCTTTCACATTAACATGCACATGGGAACTTCAGAACCTATCACTGTTGCTGCACAGTTAACCAGGCAGAGTTATGTTCGTGCTTCAAGAGCAAAGTGGCAGAGTCACCAACCCTGGAGGGATTTAAAAGAGGAGTAGATGTGGCACCTGGGGACATGGTTCAGTGGTGGACTTGCCAGTCCTGGGTTAACAGTTGGACTCAATGAGCTTAAAGGTCTTTTCCAACCGAAATGATTCTATGATTCTATGAAATACTAGACTAAGCAGGTCTTGGAGATGCAGTTGCTAACTACTCTTGCTCTGAAAATTGCATTTAGTATTTCATAGTACTTATTTTTGTATCAAAATATTATCAAAACTTTTTACAAAATAACAATTGCAAATGCAGAAGTGACTACCAGGAATCTCAGAAAGCCACTAGACTTGATGCCAACGTGATCTGATGAACTGTCTCTTTAAGCCAGACACTAAGAGACCATTCCTGTGAGAATTTTCTTAACTATTCCCCCAAAAACAAACTTCCCCCCAAACTCTCCCCAAATTCCAAATCCACCCAACTATTTTTTTTTTCCAGTTAATAAGCAACTTCCTAAATTGAAATCATTATCTCTGCCTCAAATAGCAACTAGTGTTTCCTAGCAGAACCTGATCTCAGACAGAAACAGAACCCGATAGCTAGAAATGTAAATGTGAACGTCATGTAGCATAACCATACTATAGCTCAGTGTCGTTTAAGTTTGCAGAGTTATGCTAGTTGAGAAATGTACTCATTTTATCAATGACGAGATGTTTGAAGCATTCTTGCTTAGTGCTCTTCATTAATAAAGAGCTGATCCAATATCTACTGTAACGCGCAGTGTTCCCTCCCAGTTGCTCCCTAGAAGCCCTGAGCTGGGATCTATCTACTTTTATGCAAGTGAAATACCAAACTGTTTAAAACAAACCACTCATCTCTCACGTTAGTAAGGACAATCTTGTGAGTGCCATCTCTATTAACATCAGTTATCAAATGGATCTGCTCGGACAGGAAATTCCATCAAAGTGAATGGACCCCTCTCACTATGCATGCAACCAAACCCTAGTTGTACTGCGAAGTGAAGCCTTCGTTATCCAAAAGCTCTGTTTCCTAGAGATGCACCATTTGTAGCGCATTCAAGATACTTCTGTATATGGCATTCTTATAGATTAATGGGGATAAATGAGTGGTCTACCACAAAACACTACAGGACCTCAAAGTAAGCACCTGCTATTGGGAATGAACAGATACTAAAGTTTTGTTGATTTAAAATGTAAAAACCATGTACATATGTAAATTCTCTTTCACCAAGAACACACCTTAAATCACTCTTGTTTTAGATATTTATTTCTGTTCTCAATTTCCAGTGCAAAGCAGAATTTATTGAAATTGGTCCAAGTTTCTCAGCAATGCTTCACAACCTCCACTTTATTCCTAAACCAATGTTAGCAATATGCCATTTTTCTTTCTAAACCAGGAAGCATTAAAACTACAGGGAGGGTTCTCTATAACATCCTGTCCCTATAATGGCCAAATAATGAACAGATGAAATAACATAGACAAATGTCAGCTGGCACATCCACAGGCAGGTCTAGCTATGTTTCAATTTTAAAATAGGACAGAAGTTAACTACTGATTTTTTGGGGTCATGCTGGAGGGTGGAGTGGGAGGATGTGGAAAGTTAACAGTTATCACAGTTTCCTCCTTCTGTGCAGATTTCTTCTGGATTTTTTTTGTTCTGTTGGACACACATGGACACCAGTGTGCAGTGCACCAAGGGGTTTGGTGGGGTTTTGTGGTTGGTTTTTTTATTGGTGGTGGTTTGGGGTTTTTTGAGTTTTTCTTTTTTTTTTTTTTTTTTTTTTAAACAAATACATTCACTTAGAAAAGGATGAAAGATCATTCCAAGTCTTGCGGTAAGCAAAGGATTAAGAAGGATTTGCAACATTTCATTATTAAAAAGACAAGTCACAGAAAGCCATTCAAAACCATACTGCAAAGCCAAACATTACAAAATGCAAATCAACTTACTTGGAAACGAGAGAGAAAGCTGCTGAACAGATTGCTGGGCAGGGAACAAGCCTGATTAAAATGTGGCCCAAAGCAGCAGGGAAATGGGCTCGGGTCACTTTCTCAAACACAGAACTGAAGGTGTTGATGTCTGCCAGCTTGCTACTGTGGTCCCCACCTCCAGTGTCTAAGATGTTCCCCCCATGTAAGATCAAAATTAGCACATGGGTTTTGCAGTTCTGGTGCTGGACTCCTTCCTGTGAGAAAAACAGGGAATAAGATGGAAGGAAGCATTTTAATGGATAGTGTTGGTATACTTGGTGTCAACATTAGCAGTGATTTTTTTTTTTCCACCCCATACACTGTGATCTTTGCCATCACTAGGGGTGTGTGTGTGGGGGGTGTGCCCTGTGCTCCATTTAATTCAAGTATGTCTTAACCAGTTAGAGCACACTGTGCTCTGCCAGAAAACCCTTGCAACACAGACATAGGTTTCAACAAAGATTATAGGTCAGCTTTGTGTACATCAAAAGCTATTTTAAATACACTGAGACTGGAGAAGAATTCCAGCATCCACAGACAAAGCAAACATCTGTCTAGGCATCCTGAATGAGGCTGCTGCATTTACTGGAAAGCTCCTAACTCAAATCATCACAGGTTCTAAAAAGGCAAATTTCTCTGCCAATGAAAACAGCCAGCAAAAGCAGATAATTTAGTTATCTCAGCCTTTTGAGATTAGCAACTTCTGGTTAAAATGAAAAATAGGGCTAACTTACCCAGACATTTACTGAAAGAGTAAAAGATGTATAATTGCTGATATCCATAAACCTCACAAATACATTTATGAATACGAGAATATATGCATAAACACAGACAATAATCAGTGTGCTCCGTAGAATAAACAAGATGTTACCTACTTGAGACTGGAAAAACATTTGGAATGTCTCGCAACTCCATTTTTTTTTTTCTTCTTTACCCCTTCAGATTTATGTGCACTCAAAGAAGAACTCAGCAATACATTAAAAGATCAGGAGATTTTTTTTGTTTTAAACCTTGACTGCCATTTTTTTCTTTGCCTTGGATCATGTGATTCCTGGAGACTTTTATTTCCTCACCAAATGTGAACACACAATAAAAATAACAGTAACATTTCTTGTAATTGTCTGAGGATTGTGAATTGCTGGACTGGGTGATTTTCTGAGAATCGGGCAACGTTCCAGACTCTTTATTCTTAAGTTCCAGAACGAAAGCCATAGTCTTCAACAGTAAATATAAAAGGAGAAGTATTGCTCTAAGTTTAAGAGGAATAACATTAATCAGAAAGGCTGGTAAGTAAACAAACACATTCACATATTTCAGGCTGGAGTTTAGTGAGGGGCAGGAGTGGAAATGTTGTTGACATGGATAAGAAAGAAATTGGAAACTTTAGCACCTGTATAATGGTGACAGAGAAATGGTTGAAAATGAGAAAATTATAAGTTGCTCCATAAAGCCACTATCGCTGTTCAGCCCATGATTTTTAGCATCCAGTAGAAGTATTCATTGTGAAGGCATTTCACTGACCTGCCTTGTATCTGCTTAAGTACTGGATCTTATGAGAATTTTTAAGGTTCCACTTTTCTTTGCTCGAATTTACAATTTCCTTCTCCATAAGGTCCCATTCCAGTTATTCAGAAGAGAAACTTAATTCCCTTTAAAAGCTAACAGTAGCTCCTTCCACAGCCAATGCCAGCTTGTAAATAAGTGGCACTGTTGATGGGTTGGTGGAACTGAAAGCTTCAGAACAGAGGGAAAAATTCATGCACGTCAACATTGCTGAAGTCAAGTCACTGTCACAAAACATCTTTCAGACAGATTTAACTAGCATCCTTCACAGGAGGACTCAGAGGGAATAAAATTCATTTGTCTCTCAGCAGTAGTTCATCCATGACTGAGACAAGGGGCTCAAGGGCTAACCAAAAGGACATCTGAAGTCAATCAAAGACTGGCATCATTTTCAGGGGGGCTGTAGGATTGGAATTCTTAAAAAATGGAAAAGTAGACATTCCTGTTGCCTGTCCTATGTGTGGACAGAGGATCTTACTCAGTTAACTGGAAGAAACACAACTTGTTAAGATTCTCTGCTGCTTCTAAAAGAGCAGGAATTCTGTTACTACAAATTCATGACTGCTGCTGAATCTGCTTCACAAAACCTTCAGAGAACTGGGTCATATTTCCACCTAAATTAATTATGCAGTGTCTAAAAAGCTTGTGATGATTTTCAGTGGTTGCATGTGCACCTACAGAAAAAGGGACAGACACATTAAGCCACCAAATGGGTTGATAATTCTGTAACACAATATGAGAGTATTTCTGCATGTCTACTTCTCGGAAATCAGCACAGCTTGTTTTGCAGAAACAACCTCACCTCATTGTCCTCGTGTATTTCAATACTGCCTTGGGCTGGGAACCTTTGTTTTCTTAAAGAGGCTCTATATAAATCACCTGAAAGGAAAAGAGACATGATTGATCACATAAATATTTGGCTGCCTCACATTTTGCAGACATCATGGAGGAAAGGCACATTTCTGATTTCAAGACAGAAAGATCTGTTTTCACAGGAAATCCTGAGGACAAACAGGACAATACACAAGGTTTCTTGCAGCCCTACATATTAGAGGCTCTTCTATTCTTAACAGCAACATTTAGAACAAGATTCAGGTCCCTATACACAGGTGCGTAGTATCAGTACAGCTGCCATTGGTCATCTGTGCCTTTCTGGAGCAGCAGCAGAAGGGGTCACCTCAGGTTCTGCATCACCTCTGCTCATCCCGTTCACTTATCTTAAATAGTCTGGTATGTCTTAAATGGCACTAAGCACCTATATATAGGCAAGTGAATTAAGCCTTTAAAGTTCTCCAAAGTCCTTCAGGATCCAGCTCTTCCACAACCTCTGTGACTACCTGCGAAACTCCCAGAAGTAACTGCAGTGCTCCATTACTAGGATGCTAAATAGGAGTAACAGACCACAGAGCAAAAGACAGTTTCTCCTCAGAAAACCTTGTGACCTGAAAAATAGGAAGTGACATTGCCAAGAAACACAGTGCTTTGCTACTACAACATATTGCAATGTCCCAGTGAAGGGGGGTTACTTCATCTGAAGTCATGGGGGGCAGTTCTTTGGGGAGGGCAAATGTGCTTTTCCGTTGTACAGACAGTGATGAAATTCCAAATAAGATGAAAATCCTTCTACCTCTGTAACACCTCCTCCTCCTCCCTCTCAAGGCTTTGAAACCCTTCTGAATGTCAGCACCAGAAATCTGTAATTTAAAACTTCAGCTGTCTACAGTGTTGCAGCCTTAAAATTCTACTCATCTCACAGGGGTTAGCTGTTTGGGAGCCCTTCCACCCTCCATGACAGATGCAAGTTTTAGGAGTTAATGAGAGAAGACTGTACTAAACAGTAATACCAAAGTAGTTCACTGTCAGCTTTCTGGATTTAAACACATTTTCCTCTGTTTTTTCCAGCATGTCAGAAGAATATAAATGCACCACATAATGCTATAGATGAGTCAGTTTACTTTCGGGGAGAGTGGGGGGGAACATTCTGAGTTCACACTGTGCTTGTGGTTCCACTGCATTTGACGTATGTTTATAGGCAGCTTGCCAGGCCCTAACAGCGGACAGTGATTTTCATCTCACCAAGAACATTGATTAAGCAGGGTCTGGCGAAGTTATTCTAAAAGCACTGAATTTAGTCCAAAACACATTTCAGACACTCTCTACTCGTCTGCATTAGGATTAAGAGCTAAGTCTACCACTATCATTTCTTGTAGCCACTAGAAATTTATTTAAATTCTGTGGCTACGTTTCTCTGTATTTAAAAGAAAGGTAATTATTCTTGCCTTTCTGGCAGGCAAGGATTTAAAGGATTAGTCATGCAATACTTGTATAAAACAAAACAATACAATACAACAAAACCCAAAACACTAGAAAACAAACCCAACAGCAAGAACACACACCCATAAACCCTGAACTTCCACCAAGTGCAATTGCTTTCTGGAAGTCTCTGCAATTTAAAGTTGCTTCTGATTAACACACTTCTACTGTGGTTTCTGAAGGCCTGATTGAAAGACTCACTTTCTTCTGAAAGTCATCATGTGAAAGTTTTTTAACACCTAAGCTCACAACAGAACCAGTACCATAGAAGCACTAGTTTCGTGTCACGAGAAAGGATTATTCAGGGCCATGAGACCCCACCTGATAGTGAAGCATAATACTTATGTTCAAGAAAATACTGAAACAGGAAACCCAGGACTCCTCATCAATGTTCCCAAATCTCTGGTTATCATCAGATTACTTGTGTACTGTTCCCTTGAAAATCTTGTTCTAAAGATACACTTTTAGAAAGTGGAGAGCGTGGTTTGCTTTTTCCCTAATGCATCAAATGCCAGGTTGCAGGATAGTTCCTTGCTTCACACACACACAAATGCCATAGATAGCTGGACACTAGGATTCTAGGCATTGTCTTAATTACAATCTCTATTATTAAAGTAGCCCTCTATCATAAAACTGGGCTTCTTTAAAAATTGGTTTGCACTTTGGCTGAGAAAAAGAAAGAAAAACGCGTCTCAAGTTGCAGTATTAGAGATGAGAGAAATGCGGCCATGCAGCTCAGGCGCCAGCAGCGTACAAGGTCTGCTTTTCTTTCATCCATACCAATGTGCACAGTTCAGCTGCCTTCAGAACACTGCTACACTGCCAGAAGTCGCGGCTGCAGTAACATTAGAATGTACACTGCTCTGCTTTGAAAATGTGCACCCAGAAGCACAGAGGTAACAGAAAGACTATGAGGCAAAGGAGAGCCAAAGCCAGGTGGCTCTCTGCTGGTTTGCAGCATGAGCCAGGAGCTGCAGTGCAGAGATCTTCAGCACTGTGCTGCCCAAAGGACAAACCCGCCTGAAGCCAAAGCAGTCCCACAATGGTGATGCAGGGGGTTGTCTGGCATGTGCAGCATTTCAAGAGATCTGCTGACTGTATACTTTGGAAGATAATCTTATTTTGGGTCTACATAGGTTCAGCTTTATTGTTTAGGTTAAATACCAGAGAGTTAAATAAGTGGGGCCTTCTCTGTCATGATAATCTAAAGCTCTGTAGGAGACAGAAATGGACAGCATGACCCTCTAGAGAAAATTACAGGAATTCAATTAGGCACTGAAGTGAAACTGATTACAGAGAAATTATGTGGTTTACTATTTACTGGAAAGGTTTTAACGAGGTAAAATAATAGCATGGTTTTGCTGGACCCAACCTCTCCCTGATGACATTATCAACATTTTACAGATTTTTCCAGCTGTCCTGATTCATACCATCATTATACCAAGTTATGCTAATTGTATCATTATGTAAATTACAGCAACAAAAAAGGTACTCAAATCCCACCCACAGTCAGAAACCAATGGGTTGTAATAATTTACATTGTAACAGCTAGTGATGCAGTCAGGGAAGGTCACGGTGGGATAAGATGAAAAACTTTCCGTTCATTTGTTTTATCTTGTTTTTTAGTTAACCTGCAGATGCACCAGATACAGACGCCACCAGGCTTCTCAAATCTGGCAGAAGGAGAGGAGATGTAGGAATAGGAGAACATGCTGAAATCTCATTCCTCGAGGTCAGCTCCTCTGCAGGCATCCCGACTAACTGATCAGTAGAGGGTACGTGGTAGTAGTGGCCAGTTCCAACTGCTGCCCTCATGTCCAAGTTTACAAAAGCAACCGGGTTCCCAAACACACTGAGAGCTTTCAAAAACCCAGCTTTTGTTTTAATGCTCTTCTGGAAGCAAAACACTGAAAACCTCAATCTAGACACAGCTGCTGAGACGACTCTGGCTCATATTACTGAGCTGAGCAAATTCTTCATGCTACCGAGTGAACTTGGCTAGTAGCATTGCATTGGTTTCCTGCAGGCTACAAGTCAGAAAGCAAATTCCTAGTATCTTTTTTCCCCAGGTGCTTTCTCAGCCCAGGCAGCATGGAAGGATGTAACAGTCACAATCAGTCGTTCTGCTTCTAAGGTGCAATGACCTCCCACTAAAAGGGTAAATAACTCGCCGCTGCAAACAGGAGTATCTTTTCCAGAGCTGAGACTGTGGAACTAGTTCACCTATCACAAAATGTTACACCTCCCGCTCCCCCGCTCCACCTGCCAGAGAAGTGTTAAATGTACAATAGCATGGCAATAGAAAAAATAGAAGTAAAAAACCCAAAAAGAACAACAAAAAGAAATTTGCTAAATCTCAAAACTATCTTGCAATAAAATTCCACTGAGGACAGAGAGAAAATAAATGTTTGCATGTGATGGATTTAAGCCACAGCACTTTACCATGCTCATAAAGGCAGTCTGATACAAAGAAAGAAAATGGTCTAACCTACCATGGGACAGACTAGTGAAAAAGAACAAACCGCTGGCTAGGATGTAAGGTTTGGATCAGATTTTTGCTTCAGTGTATGTTTCTTCATGGTACCTAAGTGTGGTGGGTTGACCCATCTGGACGCCTGGTGCCCAGAAAAGTTGCTTTATCACTCCCCTCCTCAGCTGGATGGGGGACAGAAAATATAACGAAAGGCTCATGGGTCAAGATAAGGAAAGGGAGATCACCCACCAATGACCACCACGGGCAAATCAGACTTGACTTAGGGAAACTAGTTTAATATATTAGCAATCAAATAAGAATAGGGTGATAAGAAATAAAACCAAATCTTAAAACAACATTTCTGAGAACACGAGGTACTGTTCAAACCTGTACCAAGTATCAACCCAGGTCCTCTTCTTTTTTTTTCCAGACTGTTTCAAACATCCCTAATATTTTGCCATGTTAATTAGGGAGGGATTTAGAGTAAAACCAAGAGAACTTGCTTTAGGTACAAAGCACAAGGTGGTGACAGTCCCCAAAGAAAATTGTTATTTCCATTATCACACTCCCATGAGAAATTATGCTGGTTTTTGCCATCTGCTGTGCTATTACTAGCTGTTTATAATGACAAATCCATCATGAGAAATATGTTCACATGCAGGCTGTAACATATGCTTTCTATTAACAAATGATAAAGAATATTGTAATACACTGCAGATGCAGTTTCACAAACTTTCTGTCTGAACAGAACAAAATTGGAGAAAACAAACAGTAAATAGGAAATGCTGAACAGAGCACTCCATTTCAACCCAGCTGCCTTTCCCATCCTCCCACGAACAGTCAGTCCTGGCTGGGGTATTCCACTGTACCAAGAAATAGCAGCAAGAGTACAGCCTGCAGTGAAAGGAACATTACTGTGGTCATGAAAAGGATGCATACCCTTGTCGATCAGCTCAACTGCTTGTGCTATCATATGCAAACACCTTAGCCATTGTGAATTTTTTCTGCACTAGTACTGAGGTCAATTATAGATGGAATTCTGTTCAATGCAATTAAACGTGGTTCATGTTCATGGATGTGTGATGCTGGTCAGCTAGCAAAGCCAAGATATATTGGCACTGAACTGAATTGCCCACTCTTTGACAGCTGCATTTTTCTTCCACTCTTCAGAAAAATAAGAGGGATTGGCGGGGGGGGGTGGTGGTGGTGAGAAAATGAGGGGCGAAGAGCAATAGAGCCTGCTGTGTGTATATGGAGGCTGAATGACAGCTAATCTCCAACTGCAATGGCAAGCACTTATTTCCCTGTGGTTCTTCACCCATTTCAGATGTTTTTGGACTCCCTCATACTTAATTTGCCTGTGTGAGAGAAAAGTAATTGCTTCGGTAGTCACATTTTCTTGTTAACTTTAAATTAATATGTAAGGTAAGCTAAACATTACCTTGATTTTCTTCCAGCTTCCCAATTGTTTCTATCTGCTCAACAAGGTCATTTGAGTTCCACTGGCTCATGCCTATGAGAATGGCACTTTTTCCTTCCACCATCTCTTCTGTAGGAAGAAAAAGAACAGATTAAATTGAAGTAATGAACAAGACAAAAAGACAGTGTGAGTAGTAGTAATTGAGAGAGAAATAAACACTCATCATGCCTGTTAAAGGCAATACATAACAGGTTAGCATATGCACAACTCTCCAGGAAAGCTTCCTGCTTACTGATATGCCCTACAGCATACCTACATGTTTCATATATTGTGTATAGGAAAACCATGAAAAAGAGAAGACTACCTGAATTTTTGCTCTTACCTTGCGCAGCCACTTAAAAATAAAGTTTATAATAAATCACTTTGAGCGTTTAATATCAAGTAACAGAATTAGTCAGAATTCTCCCCCCTCCCCTCTGGAAAATTTTTTTTACTTTCTTTTTTTTACTTCAGAACATTCAAAAGCAGAGTAAAGAGAAGAATGGACACACAGAGCAGTTTAAGACTTTTGAAGCATGTTTTTTCCTCTTTTGTCAAAGCTACCTGTGCTACACAAAGCTTTCAGTTTTCATCCAGGGACACAGAGACATAATGGAATGGCATCAAGCGCAAAGCACAGAGAACAGATCCCATCCAGGGAGGGTGTTAGCACATCTAAAGGCAGCTGACTCTTACTCAAAAGACCTGGACTCTCCCTGTGGCTGTCACAGAACCTGCGGTCCTGCCTGAACCTGGAAAAGCCACTCAGTTTTTCTGTGCCTCCAGCGCCTTGCCAGCAAACAAGGGATGGCCCTGCATCTTTCCTTCCATCCCTTGCCTGATCAAACTCTGAAAAGCTTCTTACCTTGTTCACACACACATAGGGGAAGTTTACATTGGTAGGACATTTGATACAATATTTTCAGTGATCCATCATTTCTGTGAGGAAAATCTGCTAGCACCAAGGCAAAAAAAAAATCTAGCCTGTCTAAAGTTTCCACCATGGAAGCATAACTATGAACTGAGCACTTTCTGCCCAAGTTACTGCATGCCACATGAAAAGCAAGAAACAAAGGAAAGCTGGGCAAAAGAAAACAGTAAAACATTACTTCTCCCTCTCTCTACTGATTTCACTAAATTAAGTAGCCAGCCTGGGCACATGAATCAACAGTCAGAACACGTACAGCTGCTCCATCTCAAACACAGGTGCTTGATTCTCTGTTTACAAGGCTGTCAGCCAGAAATGTCTGTCTTTGAGGAACTGGGGTTTGACCCCAGCTGTTTTTCAGAATGCAAAAGCAGCTCATTAATGTTATGTTTTAGTTGTGCCCATTGCTGTGCTCTCTGCCTCCCACTTCAGGCTGTCTCTGAAGTGCAAATTACACATGGGTAGAGGTAGAGTGTGGGATAGCTTCCAAATTCTCCAATAAGGAAATACACTACTCAACCCCAGCTGCACTGTGCAGAAAGTCCTTTCAGCTGCAAGAATATCAAGCAACGATGAAGATGAGAAGGTGTGAAATACAGGTGAGAAACATTACAGGAAATGTAATGCTGGTTACAGAATATACAGAAGCTACTTCACTTCTAGGAGGTGAAAACCACAGTCTCTCTCCTGGACGGGTTATCCTCACTCCAGCACAAACTCCTGCAGTTTCTCTGGTGCTATGTTTAATCCAGTGATAATGCCAATTACTTTAGCCCCCACATATGCTTCCCTCTACCAAAGACAGAAGCTCCCTCATCACTCAGTGAGCTTCTGTTTGTTTCTTTTTTAATTCTTTAGGTATTTAAACTTCAGAGCAAGGCCAGTTACAATGCCTGCTCCCAGCATAACGAACAGAGAAACTGAAATCTCAACAATCTGAAATGAGAATGGCACTTTTTCCTTCCACCATCTCTTCTGTAGGAAGAAAAAGAACAGATTAAATTGAAGTAATGAACAAGACAAAAAGACAGTGTGAGAAGTAGTAATTGAGAGAGAAATAAACACAGGAAAGAGGCTATTTTTCTTTTCTATTTCCAACTTTTCCACTCAATAAAGGTTAAGATTTCAACACATCTTAAACGATTTAGGCATCCTGTTCTAACTGAACACCCAATGGGAACAGAGCTCCATCTCTCATTCTCTTCATGCCTAGATGTCTCAAATACACATTTAATTGTGATCCACATAAGCAGTTTATCACATTAAATTATTATATCTCACTAAAAGTCTGTTATTAGAGGACTAACAACTCAGTAACACATGCCATTCATAATCTATACATAGCAGCTGCTTTTTATTTCAAGTAACAATTATAAAAAGGATAGCTACTGTCATCATAAGCATTTCAGACCACACAGACTGCTCCTGACATTGAGAAATCAAGATTCATTAGCAGAGAGCTACCATAGCCTCTTTCACGAGTAAGAATCTTGAGGAGGCACACACAGAGCCTGGCTCGAAATACATACCACATATCTATTGGCTTCAGCTTCATAGGAACATAGTAATACTGAAGATGGTGCCATAAGGCTCATTTAAAGAAGGCAAAACCAACAACAAAAGTTATTATGCAGATAAATAAACTTAGCTGGAGAAAAAGCGGCAGCTGTATTCCACATCACCTCATCTTTAGCAAAGCTGTCAGCAGGCTTTTGACTATAACATTTCCTACAGTCACACACTTAGGAAGCAAGGGGTAAAAATACCCTCACATTCTAAATCAGAAGTCTAATGCACAGAAAAAGATGGAATGTTTCTGATAGCTCAGACTCTCATCTGCTAGACTAGTTTAAATCCAGAATAACTGTTGAAGTCAGAGTTAATCTGAACTTAAAGTAAGTCAGAAAGTGGCTACAGGATCTCCTGGGAACAGCAATACTACCAGTTTTTGTTAACTTTGCTGCTTCTGAGGGAGTCCACAAAAAGCCTGAAATCACCTCCCAGGTACTTTAATAATCACCGTCATCAATAGCTTCCTCCTAAACACCACTCTGATTTCCAGCCACCTGCCAGAAAAGATTTCTTGTAGTTTACAACTGGAAAAGTGAAACCCTAGAAATTAATAGTTTTATATGACTCAGAAAATCAGTGTCCTAAAATAGACTGTGTGTACCCACAGTTCACCTATTTGCAGGCATCCTGGATCCAAACCTGTACTTTGAATAACACAGAGTAATAATCTGATTAATATTAATTGTGCCCCTGCAAAACCAGCTTGTTTAAGAAAATAATATTGCAAATTCAGCCTTACAGAAGTAAATCAGCAAGTTGTCAGGGAAGTTGCTTCAGAGCTCCCAAACCATTCAGAGCACAGAGCTGATCCCCCCACAAAAGCTGTTTCATTTTCACTGCCTGCCTCCTACCCTCTGTATTTTAAAGCAACTAAAAAGCTCCTGACACAACTCCTTCATGCTGAATTTCATCTCAAGCTCATGCCAGCATAAAAACACAAGAGTCAGTTGCCAACCATTCCTGCAACAATCTCATCCCCAAAGAAAATTAAAACATGCTGAAATACGAAGTTCAGTGCAAGACAGCAGATAGCTAATGCCAAATACTGCCTTAAAAACACCAGCTGCCATCTGCAATACCACCATGCATCTCCAGACATCAAATCAGAACACAGCAATGAGACTGAAGCCAATACAGTCCTTTAAAGGAAAATCAATTTGCTCAGAAACAGGCCTCATTCAAGAAGAAAAGAATGCTGGGAAGGGAGGGAATTTTCTTTCTGTACCATAAATATATGCAGAGGGAGAAACTGAGTGACAATCTTAGCCATGAAAATGTTTTTGCATTTAGATACCAGCAGAATATCTGCTGACTGTGCTGCTAATGAAGCAACCAAACTACACATAAAAAGTACATAGAAACCCAAGCCAAGTTTCCCATGGACAGTTGAGTTCTCCACTTTGAATTAGGTTTTCTTTAAACTAGGAAAGAAGTCTCAACAAATATCTGGGGAAGGGGAATTCCTCTCCTTTTCATAGGATCATAGAATTGTTTGGGTTGTAAGAGACTTTAAAGATAATCCAATTCAACCCCTCTTGCCATGAACAGGGACATCTTTCACTAGATCATGTTGCTCAAAGCCAGAGGGATTGCTCTGTGCTTAATCCAGTTTGCTACAAAAGCCAAAGGATATTCAACAAGTTCATTCCATCACCCTTCACTGCTTACTTGCAGGTAACATGAGGACATATGGACAGCTCAGTCTGACCTCAATAGCCTATACTATGAAAGATCCTACAGTTGCATTTCAGTGGCAGAATTAATCCTCCCTTGCTGATTATTCTCTTCAAAAAATAAATAAAACATGCCATAAAAGCACTAGGTTTGGCTCCTGCAACCAAAATCAAACAGAGCCCCCATTTCCCACTGTAGGAGGAAGTTGTGTGTGCACACAACCTACACAAACTTTACTCCAACTTCAGAACAAAACCTGGCATGTCAAAGAGCAGGGTCCCAAGATTCAGGGTCTCATCAGATGTTGCAGGGAGCATTGCATCCTGGATTCACCTGATTAAATCCACAAATATACAGATATTGCTGCTTCTTGAATAAGCAAAGCTCCAAGTCACTTCAGTGAAAGTTTTGCCAGAGTAGAAAACCTAGGCCATTGGTTTTAAAAGTTGGCCATCAGCAACACAGACACTGCTGGCCTTCAGCAGGTACTGTAAACAAGAGCACTCCAACTGCAACATTATGTACTACCTGACGTGTAAACAAACAACCCAAGAAACCCCATGAGGCTGGTTCTGAAGCCAGACCCAACTTAACGACAGCTCACTCATCCACCCCAGCACTTCACCCATCTCCTATAAATTTAGGCCCATTCACAAATCTTTGAGAGAAGATCTGACGGGTGTTTTTTCAGATCTCAGTCTGATGAGGACAATGGTGTCAGTTCATCCCAAAAGGAGCTTAGTTACTTGCTGCAAAACTGGGGAAATAATGGGGAGGAGGGGACAAAAATGTATACTGACCTCGTGCATCGAAGAATTCATCATCGGAGCTCTCCACCGAGTCTTTGAGAACGTTCTGCATGTGCCACTGAGCACCACTGAAGTGGCACGGGCCAGCTGGAAATACAGAGAGAGTCCCATTAATCCAAGGGAACACTCACCTCTGCTCCAGGCTTAGAGAAAAAAAACCAAACCAAATCAAAACCCAAACCCAACATTAATAAACAGTTTATGTAGATGCTCAGGAGGATCACTCTCATCAGCACATCTACTTTAATCTCAACAGACAGACAGCCAGAGCTCTCAGGATGGCACAAAAATTGTGCTTCCACCTAACGAAAGTGATTAAAATAAGTTCTTGTTAAAGATAAACCTGCAGCACTTTCAGCCAATGCAGTGACTTGAAAAGATAAATTCTTCCCTGTTGAATTCACCCGGCTGTTCACTTCCAACATTCAGCTGGTAGGTTGTTTCTAAGACATGAAGCATCATTTCCCCAGGACATGGCACTAGCTCCCATTTAAATTCAATTTCACTTCTAAAAGAAGTGCCATCCTATTTGGCTCACAGATTTAGACAAACTACTGAATTCTCACTCACTGAACTCTTTTCATCAGACAGCTTTGTTTTGCTGGAGCCTGGGGCTTTTATTTGAAGCTTGCTATTTGAAGACAGGAAAGCAAAACCTTGTTAGAATAGGTACACTAACAAAGTCATGACAGCTTAGATGGTCGTGATGGATTATCATACTCAAACTACTTTGTAATTAATAAACCAGACCTGCTTAACTATATCAGTTCTCCTTACATCTACAACAACCCAACACTAGCAAGTAGTAGTGAAATACATTCCTTATATCAACAATAAAGTCTCCTCCAAATCAGTGGGGAACCAAGGATCAAATGCACCATATCCATAACAACACTACAGCTATTGTAGAAAGGACCTTCATTCCCAACCAGAATAGTGTCTTTGGTTTTATTTATTTCCCCAAATGATGATATCAGACCTGAAAGCTAATATCCTGAGGCCCTGTCCACAAAAGCGTTCTCCTTCTCCCAGCTGTAAAAGAGCAACTCAACCAGGGGACACATCCTTCTACATTATTCTGGGGAAAACAACCCACTAGGTTACAGCCTTCTGTTCTACTTTTACTCCATCTATAGCTGAACTAATCAGAAAAATAACTGAAAGATGGTAGGAGGAAGCAGATTTTAGCTGGCCAAGATGAGAGTAAAAATAATAACCAGTTAATAGCATTTTAATAGCTTAAAAAAACCCAACAACCAAACCCACAAAAAACCAACAACAACCAAAACCATTCAAAATAATTGGTTATTAACGAGCCAGTGTTCATTACAAGAGCACAGTGTGTATTGGGAATGTGTCCAGCGATACTTGGCAGCTACCAGAGAATGCATACAGATCATTACTGTTACTGTTACAGATTTCTGGAACATTTTACTAATGACAAGAAACAGCAAAGCGAATTATTCCTTACCGAACACCACCTTGCTCTCCTACCATTCAAATATCTAGCATTTGAATGGTGGGACAAAAAAACCCCAACATATATATGTATCTCTCTTATATATGTATCTCTCTCTCTCTACATATATATATCTACCTCCTAAAACTTACCACTATATTCATGAAAATAGTGGAAGAAAGAACACTATTCTGAACATCTAATGGAGAAAAGTCAGCGTTTGGTCAACACTTGGAAGAGCAGGAATTCCAAAATTTCAAAGAATGAGAACGTAAAGCACCACAAAAAAGCCAGAGGGACAGATGGGAAAGGGAGAATTTACAAAATTCAGTCTTTGGATAAGAGCCCATACACCAGAAAAGAGTGGAAGGAGGGAATAATCTGCCTCACCTTTTGAGATGCCAGATCTGAAAACCAAAGTATAACACTATTAGTAGAAAAAATCTTGAGTAAATTACTCTTTTTCAGCCTTATGTAGAAGATTAGATTCCCTTATCACAGGCCTTAAGATCTGTGAGGAGCCAGAAGGAAGGCAGTAAACTAGGAAATTTACAAAGAACCTATAAATGAGAGGCAGGTCCACAGAACATGAGAACAAGAGTGAGACAGGGAGCAGTGAGAAGGCAAAGGACTGCCCCGAACGTCTCAAGAGTGTTCAGAATTTTCCTCTGCAAGGAAACAGCTTCTCACCCAGCTACTCTGGTCAATCAAGTATCTGTAACTGAGGCTGAATTTCTGTGCTATGGATGTTCGCGAAATCACCAGAATATCCAAACTAAGGCAGATAGACTTCATTGGTAACACACACTTAATGCCTTTTTGGGGTCCTGCAGATGCACACACTCCCATAATGAACACAAATTTCACACTGAGAAAATTCTGCTCAGACTGTCCAGCCAGATACCTGTCGTAATGATAGTTGTTCGAAGGCTAAAAACCGAGGAGTCTGATTTTCATGTACTTTGAGCATTCAGTGCACAAGAAGCCAGCGGGCTACATTTGCAGAAACAAAAATACCACAACAATAAATACCCCCTTAGGCAGCAGATAATTTGTTTTGGAGAGATATTTAGGGGCTTGACTTTTAGAAGTTAGCTTCTCTGCACTTTTTAAAGCTGTGTAACTGCATGTCTCTAGTCAGCCAACACAAATGCAGGTATCCAAAGCCAGCAACACTGGGAAAAAAACAAACAAAAGCAATCCAGAAGAAAGAAGTATTTTGCATTTTTTACAGTTGTTTGCAGGACTTGTTTTATCATGATTTTAGAGATTCTCCAATTATTGTTATGTCAGTCAGCTATATTTCCCATGGATTGAAGTCCCATTCAATGTGGTCCTGGGCTTCCAAAATTCTTCAGCAAAAGCTTGAGATTTAAGACCAGAAGGACCCACTCATTCTTCTTTTTCTTCTTTGCTTCTCCAGATATCTAGTTCCCTTGTGAAATCCACCTTCAAATAACAAACACTAAAAGTTACAGCATTAATCCTACACCTGTAATACATGGGCCAGTTCCTTCCATTTCATGGTATATGCCTCCTCACCTCAATTTTGATTTGGTGCCTCTGCTGAAAACAGCCAGCTCTTCTGGGAAGAACTTGTCTACTACTGTTCTTACCTGACAGATTTTGAGACATTTCTATGATAAAGACAGTAAACAACATCAAAACCACGACAAAAATCACTGAAGAGTAAGGTAGTTTTAGCATCTGGATGATTCACTAATTTGTATCCAATAATAACAAAAGCATTTTCAGCATGGTTTTCTTAATCAAATAAAAATTCATTTAGATCAAGACATATATATAATGCACACCAGAACTGAACTAGAATTTAGAATTAAAGGATTCGGAATGCAAGCTATTTATCAAGGAAGTCTCTGGCACACAGAAAAAGGTGGGAGTTCATCTGGTTCCAACCAGAGCAAGTTGCCCAGGACCACGTGCAGGCAGCTTTTGAGTATCTCTAAGGAGGGAGACTCCACAACCTTTCTGGGAAACCTGTACACTGCCCAGTCACCCTTACAGTAGAAAAATAAAAGTGTTTTCTGATGTTCAGAGGTAACATCCTGTGTTTCAGTTTGTGCCCATTGCTTCTTGTCCTGTCACTGTACACCACTGAAAAGAAGCTGGTTCCATCTTCCTTACAATCTCCCTTCAGTTATTTGTTTAGCTGGTGACAGCAATACAAGACCACTGACCAAACACCTCAAATACAAGAGAAGAAATATTGATGAGTACTGCTGTCACCTCTCCATTTCTAAGACTATCTTCCCACTACACTACACTCAAGAGCAACACACTTCCAACTTCTACAGACTAACATTAAGTAAAGGTATCATGGCTGATACCTATTACTACCTTTCCTAGCTGCTGCAAAGTGTATTCAACCAGAAAAGCAGAGAACATTCTTCTTTCTCAATGATGAACATCTTCCTAAGGCCAGTCTATTGCACTTAAATCCCCACAGGGTGCAGAAACCTGTTTGCTACTGAAGCCATGTTTGACAGTCTCATTAAAGAGAGAAACCTAAACAAAAGCTTTTAAAGTATGTTTCTTCTAACTGAAGCCAGTGGTACTAATATCTGCTCATTTCAGATTTTTACCTCTGTATTTATTTCTGTTAAAGAAAACCTCTGTAACACAATGTTTCCAAAGGCTGAAATTTTTAAACCATCATACCAATACAGAAGAGCTATTTCAAACTGTTGCTTACCACAGTAATGTGCATATTTAAATTGTTTGTTAACTGGGGGGGGTTTCTTGATTCTGTAGTCAGTGAATTGGGGGTCCCCATCTCCCCCTGCCAGAATTACCTTTCCCCCAGTTAGTGCTTTATTTGGCAGGGCTCATTTCTTGCAGTAAACATCCAGTCAGCTCATATATCCTGTGGCGGTATCTCCTTTTTGGAGTTCCTACTCTTAACAAAGGATTTGCTGGTGCTTAACAGAGCATACAAAAGTGCTTATTACCTGAATTAACTATTAACGAATCACTGTTCTTAAAGATAAGCTACTGGCAATGCATTTCATTTTATTAAGCATTTGGTATGAGGGAAATAGAACATCTAAGTGCATGTAAATGAAATTGTGCTGTAGACATTCCAACCTGAAAGATAAAAGTACTCCCTATGATGACACACCATGCACTCTGATCAGAGGGAATGCGTAGAAGAGAATGCCAATAAGCTCCTATTGCCACAACTGCGCAGACTGCATTTCAGAGCAGGCCAAGTTTCTGCACGTTGTCAATACCTCATTTACAGGCAGTTCTGCATCACCTCGCTCCACCACAGAAAGGGGTAGGTTCAGTCATTTTAGTGAAGGTCACTGGAGGCTGAATCCCACTGTGCACAAAGTAACCTGAGCAAAAACCTGCAAGGTGAAAGCATGACTTTTTTTTCTGGAGAGAAGCATTAAACTTCCACAACCCTGTTACAGATTTAAGGAAGCATGTACGTCAAAGGGATCACTGGACTCCTCTCTGAAGGGTGTGTCACCCAGCAACAACAACAAAAGGAATAGTTGCAAGACTAACAATCTACAGTAAAAACATCATTCATATATAAAGAAAAGTCTCACCTATGACCCCAGAAAATCTTTGTAGCTAGGGATAATGGTGGAGGGCAGGGAAGAAAATCAGACGCCCTTCCTGAAGTGAGTTAAAGGAATTAAAGAAAGATGGTATAAGAATCCATAGAGGAACAAATCTATTTCAAAACCAATGGTATGACAATGAATTGAAAAAAGGATGGTGGCTCAAAGCTGAAGTTACTTAAAGCGTTAACGTTTCATTGCATCTATTTCCATTTTTCATTTCCACTTCCTCTTTGAATATGTTACCAAAAAATACACTGGGACCCTGTCCATTTCCTAGTGGTATCTGCTGGGTTTTAGACAGCTGACATGCAAAGAGGACGCCAATAGCTCTGTGCAGGCTGCTGGCTGCTAGCGCATTGTCTGGGAAGTCACAGGCACGAAGAGGCACTATGACTGGAGACACTTAAGTAAAATGAAGAAAATGCTCCTTTAGAAAGAGCACAACACCACTTCGCACAGAACATTATTACAGATGCCGTAGATGCAATGCTGCTAATCCACATGCCGTTGGTCACACACTATCAAGCTCCCAAGTCTTAAGGGCACTATCATCTGCACAGCAAAGGCCTGGAAGTCTTTGCACCTGCCTATAGAGGCTTTCATGAAAGCACACAGTAGAGGCTTAAGAAAGAAAAAGTGGTAGAAGTTTAAAAGCACTAAAACAAGGGAAGAAACAAGTGTAGCAGTACTGAATTTCAGTGCCAGCAATGTAATGCTGCAAGATGCATGACCCACAGATAAAATAGCTGTAAGGTGTTTCAGGTCATTTGCTGAAGGTGTCAAGATATTCGAAGCTTCTCTTCAAACATATTCACTTTTAAGTTTCACTGGTAATTTATGCTTACAGAACATGATAAGCTGTTACTTCCCCTGGTTTGTACTTCTCTAGTGTTGCATGGAGTGGCTTCCAGGAATGTTTCATACATGGAAGTAAGGCCCTGTCCAAAAGTGGAAACTGCCATTTCCCTCAGCCACGAAGCAAATACTGGCACAACAGCTTTAAGGTCTTCACCTCAAGCATGGCATGCTGCCCATGGAAAACAGAAGTAAATACAAATGCACCTCCCACCAAGGAAAAGAATGCCAGTGGTTGCACTAATGCTTTCAACTTGAATTCAAAAGACCTTGAATTCAAAAGACCCCTCCCTAACCAACACCATTCTAGTGTTACTTAATCTGGATTAAATATCTCCTGATGAATAACGCAGAGTTGTACGAACTTCTGACTGAAGGAGAGCCTAAAAGGCCTTGCAGGGATTGTTGCTTTTTTGCCAGAATAGAAAGCTTTCTGTTTCAGCCACTAGAGGCAGAAAGGAGGGCGGGCAGGCAGGGCAGGGAGGGAGAGAGGCAGGAGGGCAGGCAGCAGACAGGCAGCGGGCAGGGAGGGAGAGAGGGAGGGAGAAGGCTGTATACATAGAAAATTCTAAAGACTTCACAAGTACTCTGAAGAAAACAGCAACTCCCTGGAGAAGAGCTGCCACTAGCTGGGCTGGAAATCAGTAAACTGCCTGCCTCCACAAAGAAAGCTCATGCTTCCAGTGACCTTGGAGTTCGATGCAGAATGTGAATGGGCAGGGAAAAGTGTCACAAATTTCCAGGCATAAATTCTGGCTACGAGAAAAGCCCTGGGAGCATCTGTTTTATAATACTGCACTAGGAATACTTCTAGATTTAGAAGCAGCTTAAACATAGCCACAGTCAGCAGCACAAGTCTGCATAAGATCACTGCAGCAGTTCTTCACATCTACATTTATTTGCTGGCTGTGCTGCATTGCATCACCCTAATATATCCATCTTACTGAGTCTGCTTCCTTCTGTGCCAACAGATTAGCATTAGCCACCTTAATAGGACTCTATTAACATTTCCTGATTGCATTACACACCAGCATTGCCTGGACTCACTGATTTGATTTACAGTGTCAACCAATGCATATTTTATTGTATTATTTTGTTTCATAGAATGAAAAGACCAGCCCTGCTTAAAAATACAGGCTAATGACACTTGATGCTGCTATGTCAGCGAACTTTCTCTTTACCAAATTTGTTGACTGATTCTTAAAGCCAGACTTCAGCAGTGTGTTTGCAAGCAAGATAGCAACTTACATTTCATTTCGGTTGTTCAGTATCACAGTTTCTGAAAAGTGGAAAACCATATGGAAGTGCAATGCCTTTAACAAAAATCCACTACATCACTAATTTGCCACTCTCAATAGTTGAACCGGAAGCACATGTAGTAGTTCCCACAAGCTGCTGAGGCAGACAGACTGACAGTAGGATACAAGGGCAACATTTCCAAGCGGCAAAGCAGGTTGCTACACTCGCCTCTTACAGAGGGAGCTGACTAGGGGCTTGCCCTGAGTGCACAGCCACAGTAACTGCAGGGGAGAAGACTAAAGCAAAGCCATCTTGTAGCACCATGCACAGAAGCTGAATTCCTTAGCTAGACTAGCATTAATTGTAATTTATTGTAATTAAGATTAGTTCTAATTGATTACAACCAGTGATTTTCTTCTGTAAAAAGAAGTCTTGCTTTTTTTCTTCAACAAAACCGGCTGGAATTCCGTTGGTACTTCACTGCATCTGTGATCTGGTGACATGAGATGAGGTGAGGTGATGTGTGAGTAAAATGCAACACCGAAAAGCACTCTCTTGATTTTCCCTGCACTAAATCATTTCACATTTTAATTTTGCTGTGGCTGACACGATCACATATCTGCGTAAAGACAACTCTTGCAGGACCTAGAGAAAACAATTTTCCACATTGTAGATATAGTAGATCTGAATTTGTGGTTCACCAAACTTCACAATACATCCCAACCTCACAGCAGCTGTCATTATATAAATTCCTAAAAGCAAAGTCACTTCTGGATATTGTCGAAAAAAGAATCAGTTAAAGTAAGATCTTTTGATGTATAGTATGCTCATTAGCCAATTCACCCATGTTAGATATTGGTTTCTTTTAGCACTAAGATGTATAAATAAGGGTCACAACTGAAATCTATATCCTGTACAGCAGTAGCTTCCATAAAGGCGAGAGCAACAGATACAATCTGTTGCATACTTTTGTGATATGCTGTAAAATAGAAGACTGATCCCACACTTGAATGAGCACCTAAACTCATCTCTGAAGAATGTTCAGCTGCTCTGAGCCTCATCTACCAGAGGGAAAAAAAAAAAAAAAAAAGAGAGAGAGAAGAAAATCTCTTCCCAGGAACATCCAGGATCTTACTTGACTAAGAACTGCTACAGAAATAGTTATATGTGACATTCATACTTCTGTTTGAGGGCAAGTCAGACTGCACCTCTGTAGTCGTCATTCAAATTTAGATGCAAGGCAAATTTCATCCTTGGTGTTTAGTGATTGTCTATAGTTCCAGAAAACTGCAGAAGAAATAGCTCCCACTCATGTAATCAATCAGCAGCTCCTAATGCCATCCACCCAAAGAAGAAAAAACCCACTATGATCATGCAATCTCTCATATGTCCCACAGACCTAAGGAGCAGAGCAACCATGGAAAATGCCAATCCCACTTTCACACACACACACACACACACTTGCAGAGCTCATTTTCTCATAGTTTCATAAGCAAATCATCTTGCTGAAATCAACAGCAGTTGAAAAGTGTATATAAGAGAAGAATCAGGTCTAGTTTCTCCTGGTTGGGAAGCAGAAACCCCAAACTGGCAATGATGTAACAATTAAGCAATGGATAAACACTCTATTCCGTGTTATCTGAGGGTGTTTCTAAAAGGGGAAGGGGGAGGAAACAAGCAAACAAACAAACAAAAACCAAGAGGAATTAAAGTGACCTTACTGGTCTGTAGCTAACATTGTCAGAACTAAGGAAATGGAAGCAGAAAAACAGACAAGAAGTGAAAGTAAGGCCTAACAGGTTCTGAAAAGCACTTTAAGAAACAAAGGTCTTCCTCTGAAAATTGAATAGTTAATGCTGCTATTCCCGACTTTAACTACTTTCCTATAGAATTTTGAAAGGTCTAGTGTCTAAAACTCATTCATCCCCAAGCATCCTAAGACAGAATGGCTCACCACTGTCACTCAATAATTCCACACACTCTGCTGCCAGCATCAAAAATGCTGTTTCAGTATCACTCATTACACAAAGATCTTATTTAAAATGCCTATCAAGTCAGGAGAAAGGCATATACTTGTTCCACTCCAGTTACTAACACTACCTCTGACTTGGAACAAAACAATACTGTACATGGTAGGCCCAGGTCTTTAAGTGTAATACACGTGGAGATGAAGCGTGTGCAGAGCACAGTAATACCTTCCGTAAAACAGAAGGTTTGCCTGCGGAAATGATGTCCTCTAGTGGACAGCACTCTTTACCAAGGCACAGGCCTCTGCCATTGGATCTAATGAGTCGAAAATTCATTTTACAAATGCACTGGGAAGTAAACCTAGCCCTGCTGTGAAACCACAGCCATGTTGCCTTTCTTCACTGGTTCTGGCTTCTCCTCAGCTTGAATTAGATTTCAAATACACTGACTGCTGCTGGAAAAGTAAACCATGATTTCATTCATCACTCTTTACAGCGGAACTTCACCAGCAGGATCAGCACAAACACTTTGGGAATGAAACAGCGATGATTTTATACCTGAAGTGTACTAGTGAGAGGGCAGAGTAGAGCAGTAGGCACAGTCCAGAAGGTTCAGTTTAAGAATCACTCCAGCATCTCCTAAAAGCCACCTTCTCCTTGACAATGCACAAATTAGGCTGTTAAGCAAAGAGGACAGACAGAAAGAAATAAGGCTGATCCAAATGCCCCCACCAGCCCCTCATGTGCACTGGCAGTATCGCCAACGAGCAGGCTAGTCCAACAGACTGTCCAGGCTCAGGTGTCCTTGTACCAGACTTCCAGGAAGATGCATTCAAGCAGCCTGTGGTAAGAACAAAAGTTTTCATTGGATGCACTTACCGCAGCAGGCTTTCCTCTAAAACTAATTCAATATGATTCATATTCCTGTCACAATACTACAGATTTCAAGCTTTGCAGCAACCCCAGCAGTTTGCTACATCTTTTGCCTGGTAATAATTAGAATTTGCCAATCAAGCCTAGACATAAGCAGACGCCACAGACAGGCAGCCATAAAAAAAACCACTCCTGAACACTACTAGCACACCAACCTAGTTAGCCAAGACAAAATAGCACACAGTGTTCTCATAGCTACTGAAAACTCAGTCTTTTATATAACAAAGTATTGAAGACTGAATCTCAAGAAAAAAGTAAGCAAAACCAGACTCTGCTTCACAATTAAAACATCTCCACTTGTCAAAATGTGTTTTAGAACTGTGGCCATTTTGAATTCAGGGACAGTTTTCCTTACAACATTAAAAAGCACAAGTCATTTTTCCATTCGAAAGAGACACTGGGCAGAAGGAATGACCTTTGCTGTTGCCACTCATTGCTGTTGCATAATAATACTTCTTTCTGGTTTTGTGGGTTCCCGATGCTTCCTGCCTACCCATTAAGTGATTTAACTGAGCTACCCACAGTGTTACCTAATGACTACGCAGCTAAGACTTACTGTAGGCCAAAATTACCCAGTTATTTTCTAGTTATGTTTTATTTCTTCTTTGGCAATCGTAAAACTGAAGATGTACTTTAAAAAGATGTGAATTTAACTACTGGAGGCACTCCTCAGGCTCAGGAGCTCAGGCAAAACAGAGGGAGACGCTGACCCTCTCTCCAATTATTCTAAAGTGAAAATTAGGCCCCCAGGACAGCGGGTGGCTGGCCGGGAGGCAGAGCGGAATGGGAGGCCAAAGGGGAGAGCGCATAAGGCCAGAGGAAGATGGGGAGGAGAGGGGGAGAGGAAATTAAGAGTGGCAGGCTGAAGGAGAGGAAAACAGGAAGCCAGAGAGAGGAGGCAAATCAAGGAGTGGGAGGCCAATGGAAGGAGGGAGGCATCTAACCAGCCTAACTGGTATCTGCTTATAAGGGATGTGATCCTATTTCATTCTTCCCACCAGGGAGGGCAGCCACCTGACCCTGCAGTTGAGCCTGTAAAGACTGTAAAACCAGCAAAAACCAAATTTTCTACAAATTTCAGATAACAAAGAGTTTTCCATCTGTTTGGTTCCCAGAACTAGGCTGCAGAAGAGTTGGGGCAGCTTGGGAGCTGGCATGGGAAAGAGGTGGAAATACACAGAATTTTTCTTACTGGTAGCAGCAAGCCATAAGATCACCAAACCATACCTTCCATTCATGAACCTGCAGTACTCTAAGTGCAGGCTGAGTGCTGCTCTGCTGAAATCTCTGCATGCTTACAGTCTTGTGAATTGCAGACTTGGAAGCACCGCTAGCACTTCAGAAAGAAGAGACAAGAGGAAGAATTAAAAGGGACAGAAGTGCACAAAAGGGACTTTGAGGACAATTACTAGGACAAAGTTCCTGGTACTCATCCTCAAGTAGCAAGTACTTAAGGACAAGATGAAATGCAAAAAGTCAGGAGCATATAAATTGGACTTCATCTTAAAGGTCTTTTCCTATCTAAACGATTCTCCCTAAATGGGAGAAAAGGAGAAGAAAGGTAATCCTGAAAGTTCAATAAAGCAAGCAGGGTCCTGGAATGAATGAAGTCATTAGATTTATTAGAGAAGGTGCAACCCAGGGAAGAGATGTTACAATACTCCCTGAGAGCAGTCCTGGATAACAGAGGCAGCATACCAAGACAGGATTTCCAAGAGGTGGGAGAAGGGTTGACAGGTACAAAGGAAAAATTGAGAGGTGAGGGGAAGCATAAAGTGGTCAGTTTTGGAAAGAAAGCAGCTTAGGCCAGGAAGTGGAGAGCAGAAGCAGCTTGAAGGCAGTCAGCAAGATTGACCAGATACCTGGAAAGGGTCAGGAGCTCCCTTTATTCTCATTGTGGCTGCATCAGTCCCTAAATAAAATTCAAAAGGAGAGCAAAGAGCACAGCTGACAAAGCCAGAGACATAGTTAAAGGCAGAACAAAGTCCACATAAAATGCAGGTTCTCTTGTCAAGACAGTCAAGTGAAAGAGCTACTTGAAGGAACAGTCCAGATGCCACTGTAGTCAGAAGTACCCAATATAACCAACTCCTCTCTCCCATTCCTCACACAGTGTCTTTCCTCTCACAGCAATTCAGCAGCAAGTCCCTGATTACCTACTCCGTATATCCTTCAACTGGCAGTTCTGCAGCAGATGGTTAGGACAGGCATATATTTGCTACTGAATACAGGAAACAAATCAAGTAACAAAGTCATGCAGGCCTTTAAGCCCCTATTTTAAGGTACCAGCAACATTTGCAGTCTTGCCCTTTATGGGATTACTGGCAAGATGGAAGAAGAGAGAGAGGAGGTTTAGCAAGGCTGTTCAGGCTCTAAATCCTAGATCAAGCTTTCCTGTAAATGTGCTACATCTCTTAGAGCTGTTTTTTGAAGCTTCAGATGCCAGCTTCCCACAGCAGAAATTAACTTCACCCCCCTTCTCAGCAGTTTCATCACCTCCTCCAAACTAACTCTCCAAAACCAGATATGAATATTCTCTAACCTTTTCCTGCAATGACTGTAGGTGGACTGCCTGCATTACATCTGAAAGACTACTTTCACAGCGCAGAGATTTTGGCTTTCTGAGGAGGATCTGGCATTTTTGAGTCACTGCTGTCTGTTAAAAAATGAAGTAGGAGATGAAGATCAGATACCACACCACCCCCACAGACATGTCAGGTAGTGATGTACAGTTGCTGCTATGTGGTTTTGCAGTATGCAATCCTGCAAATGTCCAAGTATTTCTGTGCAGAGACCATTCCAAGCCTTAAGATCTGGAGCCCACTAGGTGGGATCTGGCTACCAAAACAAGTCGACCACCTCCAAAAACCCTTCATAAGCACATGTGTCATTCTCCAGTGATTAAGCAGCATGTTTCACGGCTCCTAGAATGATGGTGTTTCTTTGCATTTGTGATGAGGTTACAGAACTGGCAGCGGCTACACGGCAGGGTATATGCAAGCAAAACAGCCACATTTCTTTATTTGTGCATATTCCAGCTCACATTGATAAACTCAGCTGCCTCAAGAAGTGCAGACACTTCTCCTGCTCCTAACCCTGACATGTTCTGCCGGAGCAACTTTTTGAATGGTCAAGTTATGCTTTTATTTACAGTAAGTAGTAGTGACATCATAAAGCTGGCATCAAAAGTTGTATTTTGTCTACTGGAGTGGAATCACATTGAAGAGAAGTATCATCCTTCAAAATTCCTGTGCAAAGTTGGGTTTGAACAAGCAAACTATGTACGCAGGTTACATTACTCACATACTACTGACAATGAAAGCAATACTGCCTTATTTTCCCATCAAAGTTAAAAGGACTGCAAGCTAATGGCAAAGAAAAAACAATGAGACCTTTCCCCCATTTATTTCATCATCTTCCAAAAGATGGAGAACAACTGTTTAGTTCAATACTGTATTTGTATCTTCTGAAATGATTGATGCTCTCATGTTCCTGAGCGCTACGTCTCTGGGCTGCCAGCAATCCATGCCTATTTTGGGGAAAAAAATAAAAAAATAAACACTGCTAGGCAGACTTTGGGTTTAGCCCTAATGTTACCGTGCTGCTGTAAATCTGTGCCATGAAGCCGCACCAAACTCCAGGCAAGTTTCACATACAGACCCGCACGCATTCAGTTACAGCACAGTTAGGCCTTCACCTTCAAAGGCAAAGGTCTCTATGTGCAACCTAGAAGAAAACCACTTCTGCAACAGCAAGAGGTTCCCCGGCAGTTCTGCTCGTTGCGCTGCGCTTTCCCGCACACACAGCGCTGCCACCGGGGCTGGCCGGCCGCTGCCCGGGCACAGGGCGGCGGGGCCCTGCTGCCGAAAGCCCAAGCCCTCCGGCCTCCGAACTGCCCCGGCTCTGCAGGAAGCACGAGCTGAAACACGTGAACCCGCAAGGCGCAGGAGGGGCTTCACCCGCCTCCTCCCTCAGGAAGTCCTGCCCAGCAAACGCACCTTTGCCATTTTAAGAGGTGCGCTTGGCTTCGGCGTCCCAGGCCGTTTCTCTTGAGGAGGCGGCAGCGAGCATCGGCTCCACAAGGCGGCAGCCGCAGAGCTCCTCTAGAGCTGGGAGACCCTTCCCTTCCCGGCACCGCGGAGAGCGGGCAGGAGGCCGGACAGCGGCGACAGGCGCGGACGTGCGAGGTGCCCCCGCAGCGCCGCACGGCACCGGCCGACGCGGGCACCCACGGCAGAGCGGCCCCGCTGGTTAACAGCGGGGCGGGAGCCGCGCCCGCAAGAGTTCGCATTCACCGTTCCCGCAAGACGGCGGCGCGGCTCGCGCGCGAGGCCGCCTGCGCGGCAGGTGCCTCACCTCTGCGCGCGGGGCCGCGCGCGCTCCCCTCGGGGCTGCCCCCGCCCCGCTCCCCTCGGCGCTGCCCCGCGCCGCGCGCTCGGCGCTCACCTGGGCGCGGCGCTTTCGCCATGTCGGGGCTGTCCGCTCGCAGCCGCGCCGTCGGCAGCCGCGTCAGGTGCTCGCCCGCGGGGCCCTCCCAGCGCGCCGGTACCCCGCGCTCCACCGCCCCATCTGCTCCCGGCAGATGCCCCGCGCCGCCCACTCGCCTGCGGCGCTGAAAGACGCGACCGGGAGACGCCGCCGCGCCGCTCGGTCCCACCGCGCAGCCCGCCCGCCGCGGCGCAGCCGCCGTCGTTAAAGGCGCAGCGAGCGGCTCCGCGGAGAGCGGGGGCCGGGCCGGACCAGTGCGGGCAGGTGGCTGTCCGTAAACCGGCCTGAATCGAGCGGTCGGCGAGGCCCGAGCAGCCTCGCTGCGGGTCTTCCCGCAGGTTTGCCTCGCTCGCCTCAGCGGCAGGGTCCCGCGCCGGAGCATTTACACCGTGCAGCAATGGCACGCTACAAGATGCCTCCCAAGCTCCTGTATTTACATAATGTGGTGGTAGGAAAGGCTGGAGTTTCGGTCAGGAAACACTAATACCAGTATCAGTTTGAGAGACGCTGCTTTTTCCTGCCAGCTCAACTGTCTCTTCCCTGCTGTCCTTTGCTCAGAGAAAGCAGACCCTGAATAACATTTAAGAGCAACCTTTGCCTTTAATCAAAGTTATATTAGTGCCTCTCTGAAAACACACTTTAAAATCAGATTCTGACCTAGCCCTCGAAAGAAGGTTGGATTAGCATTTGATACCAGTTTAATAGGATTGGTTTGCAATTTGAAGATGAACAATTGAACGTGAACTATTGAACTATGCCCCATCTATTTTTCAACAGGTTTTTAAGGAAATCGTATCAATAAACTGTGCTGGAAGAATATGCTTTACAAAGCAGTTTTTTCATTTTCGCTGCTCCAGATTCTATCATCTAGGAGTCATTGCAGATGTGCTGCCTCCCACTCCCAGCCCTGTCCTCCCCCAAGGAGGTAGAAAAAACTTAGACCTTTGCACAATAGCTCTGGCTGTAAAAAAGCACAAGCTCTGTTGTTGTCCATACACACCACCACGATTATTCCAAAATATATTCATCCTTAATGACTCTTTTGCACTGGGCTAGATGCAGAGACTTTCTCTTGGCAGGGCTGCTCGATCAGGCAGTTAGCGGCAGCCTCTGAAGGCGGCATGAACCACCTCCCTCCCGGGGAAGAGATTCATTTACATTGACCTGAATACTGAAAGCAGACAACTGCCACCCCTTGACAACATAAACGTCCACGAATTTCTTTCCCCTGAAGACTTGAGAAAGCTTCAGCAATTGCAACTAAACCCTTTTGTTACATAAAGGCATGCAGGTTTTGGATTCAATTTTTTTTTTTCCATGCATTACAGAGGACTTGTAGAACTGCTACAAGGGTCACTGCCAAATAATAATGTAAGAAAAATACAGTATGCCAGGCAATGGCCTGAGCTCAAATGCCTTTCAATATATTTATACGTCCAAATACCTGTTGAGAAAAGAATCTAATTCCAAACACATTTACTCTTAATTCTGAACACATTCTGGTTTGCTGGTGACCCAAGTTGTCCCCCTTAAAACAGAGCAGAGAAACTCCTCTCAAGACAAAGCCTCTGTCAAAAGATGCTCCCCATCATTACTAGGTTTTCTGGTGAAGATGTCTAATTATAGAAATGACACCTTGTACAAAACATGGTTTGCATGCTAATTCATGCAGAAAAAACATCAACGCAGTAGACAGTGCCATGTGTTGGAGGCAATGCAGAGACCCCTGAGGATGGGCGCTCAGAGAAGAATGCTACCAACTGACACTATTGCCCCCCTGAAAACATCTGTCCACCTAATGATCCGACCCTGCTCAAACTGGGCAGGGAAAGTTCCTCCAGCTGTACACTTCAGATCCTCGGTGGCAACGCTGAAAGTTGGTTGGTTGCTATCTCCAGGACCTAATTCAAGCCTGGCTTCTATAGAGGTGTGCCTGCTGACATTAGGTTCAATCTAGTTTAAGCAGCCTTGGGAAACAAACCAGGAGACTGCTGAGGAAGGAAGGGAAATGAGAGATCTGTCTTATAGAACCAACGTTGTTTGTCCATAGTCAGAAGATAATTGCTTATTTCAGGAAGGGCTGATGCTGAATGCAGTTCCATTAGCAGTTATGGGACTTCAGTGATACACCGGTGTAGGACTTGGGGAAAGCAGCTGATGAGGAGGGTGCAGTGAAGGTCAGGAGAAGCCTTTAAGCTCAATTCCTATATCCTATATCCTGTGAAGTCATCACAGAATGTGAGAGGGAGCCCTAAGGAGCAGACACCACATTGAATCAGAGAAAACAGCAGGCCCTAGAGCAGCTCACAGCCAAGTGTTCCACGTCAGCCACCCACTAGAAATGGGTTGCACTGTGCTGTTTTACTTTGAAGGACTGAGAAATTCTCTGGCAGCAGATACACCTGCTTCGTGGCTGCTCATGCCAGTGAAAGAGCCAAAGAAGCTGTCCAGGACCCAAGAACAAGCCTTGAGATGGCAACTCTTGGAACGTAACCTCAAATAGTTTAAGAGGCCTCTCCACACTGTTTACATGTTACGCACAGCCAAAGTAAAAAAGAGACAGGACATGTCAGAGCTCAGCACGTTAGAGGAGAGCATTCTCCTCTAAAGGGAACCAAATCATAATCAAAGGCATAACAGAAGATAGCAATGGATGGGCAGCTGGTCCAGCAAAGACTTTATGGTATTCCCAGGTGCAGTGAATTGTCTAGCAGGAAGGTACGCGGCTTAGTGAGGAGGCTGTGATGTTGCCAGGTTGCTCCTAGCTCTGGTTAATCCCAGATACCAGAAAGGCCTCGTACAGCCCTTATTACTACAGTTGCACTCACTGACACCAGAAATACTCAGCTTCGCAGCTAAAGCTGGATGTGTGGCTGTAAAAGTCCACAACAGACACAAGGCAGGCAGACAAATGCCTGGGCCTGGAATGAAAACTTTCCTGCTGGTATCGCAGGTTTTGCTCTGCAGAGCAGCAGGGTCTAATGGCCTTCAATTGAAAACAAATGCTAAAACCTGCCATGTCTGTGGATCAGTTTGCTCATACTATAATCTTTCTGATTAGATATTTCATTCTTTCAGTGTGAAACAGCTCAGATTTTGTCCTCTTGGCTCCCCAGTCTAACCCACTAATATAAATAGTAAGAATTTCTAGTAAGAATTTCTATTCTTACTATTAATAGTAAGAATAATCCAGACTCTCTAAGCTCAATATTACTGATATTCACACTGCTTTCTGATTTTTCCATTAAAAAAAGATGGTGATAAAATTGCAGGGTCTGTCCATTTCAGTGGATAATTACAGGGCATCTGTTCTTTCAATGTGGAAAAGTCTATCAGTTTCCCAATGTTTCTTTTCACAAAGACAGTGTGTTTTCTTTAAAACATTGTTATAGTGGCTTGACGCGTTGCTAGGAAGCCTCTTCCCAGAGTCTGATTGCTAGTCCATAGCAGAGTAAAATGTTAGGGAAGACCGGCAGGAGGAAGGACTGGATAAATGCAAGAAGATGCGTTGATGAATATCAGCTTGATCCTAAATCCATTTTTTTTTTTTTTAACTAAATGAGGGACTGGGTATTAAAAAAAAAAAGCAACCCCCAAACCCAGAAAACAAAACCAAAAAACAACCAACTGGATACATTCGGGAGAACAAAAATGGAATGTTAAAGGAGTAATGTGACAGCACAGCTCTGTGTGCTTTAGACAGTAGGCTATTTTTAGTCATCTGTTTCCTAACTGAAATGCTGAGGGGAGAGGGAGAAACCGTGATACCAGGATTTTTAAAAGCATCTGTGGAGCATTCCTGTTCTGCAGCACAGCAGCTGTGTGCACAGACATACTCAACCTCAATTTCCACTGGCTTTCTGAGGCACAGGCCAGTCTCAGCTAGGGCAAAACTGCTCACCCTGCTGCTGGGAGCGACACTGCAAGTGGCTGAAGTCTGCCATAGGTTCACAGCTCCCAGCACCCAGCCAGGCTTGTGGAGAGCTTGCTGCATGACAGACAAACCTGGGTGAACCGTGCTCATGCTCCAGCCATGCTATGAGTGAGGTAGGGGAACGGAGCCCAAGGAGTTGGGCACAGAAGGGTAGCTGAAGTTGTAGCTGTCCTATGCAGCAGGATGGAGACATTCACATACAGCCTGCTGTGCATATGCTGGCCAACTCCATGCACATAATTTCTCTCGGTGACACCCATAGCCCTCTTATTTATCAGTACCATTAAGAGAAGGCTATGGAACCATCTGTGTAATGCATGGGGAGAAGTAATGTCAAGCACGCAGAAACTATGTTTTCAAGGCTGATATTTTCAAGCTCCTTCATGAGCCTCAAGCTCAGCTACTCCAGGATACATACAGTCAGCCTTTCCTCTTCTCTGGCAAAAGGGAGTTTGCCAAATTTTTGAGTCTTCATCCTGGTGAGTCTTCAAAAAACATTACTGGACTGCAGGTATTTTTTCCCCCCTGCTTCCTTGCCACAACCCAATTCATCTTCGCTTTTGGCACCAGCCAGGTGCATTGAGCAGACATTCATGGTATTCAGATGTTTGGGTAAGATTCAACCAAGCAGCAAGGTTATTGTGGAGAGAGACTTGCCTCTTCCACTTGTTCTGCTTCTGCATAATTCACTGCCTAAAGAGTCACTGTCACATTGCCCACAGGACTAAACATATACAAGGCAAAATAAATCCATTGCATCTTTTCCCTACAGCACTGGCATTCACTGATCCAGAGCCTTGCCCTCTCTAGGGCTAGGCAGCAGGCCTCTGCTGGTCTTAGACTGGTAATGGGGCTGGACTCCTTCTTAGCAAAACCCACAAGGTACAACATGTCACTAACTTTCACCCCAGCCCTAGGGAATGCTGGCTGTGCCTGCAGGAAAAGTCCAAGCCTGCAACTGTTTCCAGGCTGTTTGTCATGTTCTAGAAATGGACTGAAATCTGGATTAGAAGACAGTTTATTGGGGCTTAGATTCAGAGACAAAATGTGCCATCAACAGCTTTGTCACAAAGCAGAAAAGCAAAGTCCCTGGACCTCAAGAGCATATATTTTAGAGCCTGTACACCACCACTCCACAACCTACCCCCAAAACCCAAGGCTAGCAAGGGCTGTTGGAGAAGCAAAGGATGATGTTTCAGAAAGGGAACAAATGTGCTAGTTGCTGACTTCTGTTTGATTTCTTTGTATTATTCTCTGGGCAGCCTTCATCTTATACAGTTGGTTCTATTTCGGGCAGATTTCAGGACACTCTAAGAGACAGCTTAAGGAGCTGCCTATATGGAATTGCCCAGCTTGATCTCCCTGGAGCATCTCAGTTCCAGTCCGTTTGAACAATGCTCTTTGTTTCACTAACACTGTGGACTTCCTGTTCTGTGCCAGCTCAAAAAGAGACAAATTGCTACAGTGAGTTAAAAAAAACAAGAGGAAGAAGAAAGAGAGTCAGCATGTGCATTTTAAGAAGTTTATTAATAACTGACATGGATGGTGCCACCTCCTGCTGATATAATCATTGTTAAGCATGTGCTCCTGAGGTGGTTAGAAACCTACACTGGAACTCTTGACAACAGCCACGCTTTTCTTTCTTTGCCTTTTAAAGAAGCTTACTTGTTCTCTGCCTCCTTCCTGCTCACCCTGTTCTGGCTGACTGGTTCTTTCCTCAGCCTAAATACTCAGACTGGTTGCAGAGGCTTCGCTGTACAAAGAGCAGTTGGTGCCAGATCAGCTCTGCCAAGTTGCTCATGGCCTCAGAACAGTCTTCAGCTGGGCCAGACCAGCTTTTTACTGTCAGCCCACAGACCTGCTAAGCCCAAAGCTGCCACTGCTGCAGCACAGAGCGCAGGGGACGGGGCTGACATCCCTCCTTCTGGCCTCAGCATCTTGAAACACCAGCAGAAAAATAGCAGTGCTCTATCGCTGTAGTTTGATTTGCAGTTCAAACACAGCCTGTAGAGAGGCTTTGTACAGCTACTAATCCCACATAGGCCCCTGCTGAAGGACTTTTACAACTACAGGGATAATGTAGGGCTGTTTCCTGGTGGAATGGGGAATCTATTGACAGCCATTTCACTCACAAAATTATCTAAGTTATAGCCTTTCCTGGCCTCCAAGCCTATTAAACCTTACTGTTGCCTAACCTCTGACACATGCACAAACAGGAAGCCAAAACCTTTCCCAAAAGAAGAAACGATAAAGGAATTCTAATCAGCTAATACAGAATGAAGTAGATCTTTTCTGCAGAAAAATCTTCTTTATAGGACACCCTCTCTCTTTCCCTCTCTCCCAGCTCCTGTCTAAGCCTTCCAAAATTAATAAGCCCACCTTACACGACACGATGACCAGGCTGAGGTTAACCAAAAGGCTTGGCAGGCTAGAGCATACCTCAAGCTTTCAGCCCTGCAGGTTTATTCCTTCACAACAGGGTGCTGTTATACACTGATCCAGCCCTTTCAGATCCGGGCTGCATCCACTCCCAGCCAAGCAGGCCGGCTCAAGGTCAGGTTTATGTAATGGGGTTACAAGAAAAAACACTGAAACAGATCCTTAAGGGAACTAGTTCAAGACACCAGTGACATCCAGTCCCTATTGATTTTAGTGCGAGTCCAAAGGGCTACCAAGCAGCTTCAAAAATCACCAGAGCGAGCCAGGTTCTGGCTCCACAGAGCTTTAGGGTATTAGAGGGTGGATGATGAATGCTTAATGCATAAGGAAAGGTTACAGTTCTCACTGTATACAAAGTACCATTAAAAAAATTAATCTGTGTTATCTAGGTCCTGGGAAAACATTCCTAACAGCTAATTGAGCATAACTTGAGAGCTACTCAGACATAATTCATGCTTTCTCTTTATTCCGTTCTTCCCCCAGTTCTCATACTAATCTAACAGTCTGGTCCACTATGTATTCCCCATAGGAAGTCTACCTCCACCAACCTCTAGAGCACTGGCCTGCTCCAGAAACCCAGGCTCTGAGCGGGGACCAGTCTCACTCCTCCAGCTGGCTCCCAGGCAGCTTTCTCAGTCCCAGAAGGAAACACACAAAGTATTCCAGCAACGCCTTCTGCAGAGAGGTGGAAACAGCAAGTACATGGCCCCTCAGGGTCCCAAGCTGCAGCATTTTCACCCTGGTTACCTGCTCATACAGGCTAGGACCAGTAACACCAGTCACTGCAGCTGTGGCCAGTCCAACCCAGCCGAGTCCTTTACTCCCACACAGGGCTACGGGCTCTTACCTTCTCATGGCTACTGTAAGTTTGCTTTGTCTTGGCACCTTGAACCATTAGTTACAGCAGCAGCACCATCACCTGCGGCACGTACCCCACTTTGTCAGGGTGACCCTTGTCTTCTGTGAATGTGCCTTTGGCACAGACTAAAAATACAAATCTCCACTGAGGGAAAATGGGGCAAAAAGGAAAGCACTGACTGCAACCTTGATGCAGTGGGACCATATTCTGTGGGTTTTTAAAAGCTGGAATCTATAGCTAGATTTACAAGCTATATGTGGTACAGTAGGAATTTGATTGAAGGAAAACTGATTGAAGTTCATGAATTAGCTCTGAGTTCAGCAATTTTTACATACATGGATGTGTAACTTTAAAAGTTGCACATGTCCAAAAGCATCTTGGCAAATCAGGGAGCTGCTTAAAAGAACATTTAAAATGAAAGTAAATATATTAAAAATCAGTCCTTGAAAAATACTGCTCAGCCGTTTTACCAACATGTTGCAACCTCTGTTATGCAAAAGACAATGGGCAGACACTAGGACACAGGCAAAGCACAAGGAAACAGATGATAAATGACCAGATGGGACAACTGTACTTCACCCTGCTTCTTTTTAATCAGACCAGACTACCATCTTAAAACATAAAGTGCAGTCTAGTACTTCAAACATGATGTAAGAGAGAATGTGGTGTCATCTGTCAAAAAAACCCACCCAAACCTAACTATATGTTCTTCCAGGACATACTTAGAGCAGATATACTGAAGCAGATCTTGTATTTGGCAGATAACTGATGGACACACACATCATGAACAGAGCCCCTTTTCCTGTTGCTGCTGAATCTGTTCTCAAAGAAAAAAAAAATTACAACCAAACCACCAAAACCAAAAAAATCCCCATTTATTTTTCCTGGAAGGAAAGTAGTCCATAGAGAACCAGGATGTGCAGGAAGTTCACCTCCAGGAGTAACCCAGAGACATAGCAAGCCAAAGAACAGAGTTCAGTTATGCTCTTACATTGATATTAATGGAAGTTGAATTAGGTCCAGCATTAGTACAAAACAGTAGCTCTCCAAAGCACTGATAGAGCAGCCACTGTTGCCATAACTACCTCACTCCCAGCAGCACGCGATTTAATTCCTATGGTTAAATATTTACAGGGCAGATTGCATGATTTCAGGAGTTGCAGCAGCAGCTCACAGAATGCAAATCTGTCTTCAGGGTCCTCACAGAGGATTTCTGGAGTCACCCCTCAGCTTCCTGCTTCGTTGCTCCCTGCACACCTGGTTATCCATCTCGAAGGAGGAGCACAGCTGCCCCAGGAGGGAAGACAAGCTGGGAGCCAAGGGTGTCCATGGCACAGCCTAGGAAAGTGACTGCACCAGCAGGACACAGTCCTACAGCACCTGAGCAAGGCAGGATGGCGACAGTCACAGGTCGCACTGACAGTCCAGGCATCACCAGACCACAAAGATAGTGAGTTGGAGCCAAGGTCAAGGGAGTCTGGATGAGCAGGGGGCAGGGAGGACATGGCTGTACCTGCAGCACAGCTTCAGCAAGGACCAGGGACTTGCCTGACTACAAGGGAGAATCTTGGCCACAGGCAGAGGTCCCAGGCAGGCTAGGCAGGGCAGTTAATGCCTGTTGGTGCACCCAGTATATGGCACTGCCCTTGCACCAAACTGATATTCTTCTACCAGCCATCACCTAAATCACCCCGACCCACTCTGTAAACTTTAATTCTACTTCAGCTATATATGACTGCAGCAATTGGTATTTGCTGGAGTCATCCACATGTTTATAGAACTACTGAATTCTTTCATCCTGGTTTTGCATCATCCCTCTCACAGCTCTGACACTGAAGAAGCTTGCACATAGAGAATCAAGGGAAAAAAAAAAAACAAACCAAAACCCAGGCCTACAAAGATCTTGCAATGAAATCTCCAAGAAAACGTGTGCTTCACTATCTATACCACTAAAATACTTTTTAAATCTGAAACTGCTTCTGGTACTCCCCCATGACTTAGCTTTAAAGTATGGACTGACATGCATGACAGTGCTTTAAATAAGTGCATGGCCAGTTTACACGGCTGCATAGCATGTAGATGCATATTAGTTATGCAGTTAACAATTGCAGTGGTATTATGGTTGCACATTTCAGGCCCATATATAGCCTCTGCCAACATACTGTGACAAGAATTATGCATGTGCATAATGTTTTCCACCTCAATACCAGTTTGTCCCTTAGGAAAAATGACATGCAGACTCACTTTCAGATGAAGCCCTACAATTATGAAATTTCTCAGAGTAGAAACGTTGCAATTGTCTAGCTTGCCTGTGCGAATAATGCATTACAAAATCCTTTAGTTGAACTCCTTAGGAAGCACCAAAGAGTGTGAAGTCAGGGATCCTACCTAAAGCCTTCACTCTCCACACATCTCTGCTCCAAGGCGGCGCACAAATGCCACAAAATTCTCATCCAGAATAAAAGTTCACTTTGGCATCAGCAGTCAGAGGATACCATGGTACCATGGGATTTAAGAGGAAGTATGTTTACCGTGACAGATGACCACATAACTTCAAGGCATATGGTTGGTAGTCTGACTCTTGTAATGTTGCCACATACTCCCGTGCATGTTGGGTGCTGAATATTCCAAACAGGTTCAGATAGAAGTTGTCTTAAATTGAAACTACGTTCAGGCTTAAGGAAAAAGTGCAGTTTATTAGAAAATGAAATATCTTGAAAATACTTTCACAAGCATGTATACATATACATAGAGACACTATGGCTTTAAGTCTTTTGGACTTAAAACCACGCTTATCCCTATAACCTTAGAAATAAAAAAAGTCAATGTTTAAATTACAGAAATCAAAGTCACACATCAGCAGTAACATTTACATCATTACATTTGGTGCAAATTTCAACACAAACAAAACAGTAAAGCAGGCTTCAATAAAAACAATCATTTTTAAAATGTATGTTTTAATTAGAGGAAATAAAAATAATCTTAGAAGGTTCAAAATTATTCTGTTATAGGTTGAACACTATTGGAGAAAAGAAATTTGTCAAAGGAAACACACTGTCATGTTGGGGTTTGGGTTACCTCAAGGGCTGAATACTACCATAAATAAGTATTACTCACTGCTCCCTCCCAAACTAGCACTTTGATTACTTGAAACAAACAATTCGATATTGCAGAAATGCCAATTGTTCATTTATTTTGTTGTCCTCTTTTTCTGTGGGATTATTAAGAGTAAGGAATGGGGCTGGATTACTAAATACTGATAAAATAATAATATTTTAGACTAACTTGAGGAAAAAAAAGAAGGGAAGAAAATCTCCATGATATGCTTCTATTGAAAGGTCTTGTTTGTCTGTGCATAATATACTAGTGATATTCAGAAACCAGTAGAAGAGGTACTACATTCAGAAACTGACTGCAAGAGTCCAATCAGGCTGGTGGCCTGTGAGCATGACCAGTGCCAAGTGTTTACATCGACTTAATGCTGTGCCATGAAAATCCTTCCTTTCAATAGCCACATCCCCAAAAGAACCAACCGTAGTATATATGCTAAGTGTGGTGGTCAGAAAACATGTTTCTTACATGATTCTGAAAGCCCTAAACAGCAAACCAAACAGCTTTTACTCTAGACTGTTCCATCTTGGCTTTAGAAATACCAATAATGCTTCATTCTTCCAGCACAACTATGAGATATATTCAATTAATTTTACTGAGAACACTAAACTAAACCCCACAGCTCCTTTATGAGGTAGATAAGTCAGATTCTTTCCACTTTAAAGCAGAAAATTGAGGCACAGTACAGCTAGGTCCATGGCACTGCTTGAACCCAGTCCTTCTCCCAGTATGTTATTCTATTAAGAAAATCATATGTAAAAATGAATGAAGTAATACAGGTACACAAACAGATCAGTATTCCTACCAAAATACATAAACTTTACCTGTCACAGTTTACTTCATTCTATTGAAACACTGGCTAAAAACACAAAAGTCTTGATAAATGCAGTATAACAAAGTCTGAAAATGAAAACATTATGATAATGGTTGTATAAAAACCTGAGATGAATCCTTGGTGGACTCAATTCCTTTGGTGAACAGAATCTCACAGGCTTTTAAAAAACACGAAAAATGACATCATCTGATAAGACCATTATGACTGAGGCTGACGTTGCATTTGATAATGGGGCAGATCTGAAAGCCTTTACTGCGCTGGCTGCAAAAACTCGGATGTGAACACAGCTTCTGCATAATCCTCACAAACCTCCTGCAGCTCTGCTGCCACATCACACAGGGCTTCTTCTGTTAATTGCTCTGCAAGACTGAGGGAAAGGGGAGGGAAAAGACAAAAAAAAAGAAGAAAAAAAAAGGAGAAGGTTCAGAAAGTCAAATTTCAAATTCCAGTCATTCATTCCACTGACATCAATGCTCCAATTTCAAAAGGCAAATATCCATGTTTTTTCATTCTTTCTACTGCTTAGCCCAAAAAAATAGGTGGTATGTGTTCTGATGTATGTTGTGTAAGATACCAGAAATTCTATCCTCAGTCTGGTTCATAGCAAAGGACATACTTTGAGCTAAAGTGTTGAGAGATCTCAGTTGCTTCCTTTTTTCAAACTCTTAGATACTCACCCTGCTGTAGGAATATGAGTTGACATGCTGTCGTGCTCATCCAAAGGCCATTGAAGCAAATAGGAAGCTTCATACTGATTTCAGCTGCCACTGAATCAGGCCTTACTGAGAGCAATAAAGTTTAAGAAAAAATGAGAGGAGAAATTTCACTTTTCAGTGATCTCTGGAGCACTGTAACAGATGTTACAGGAGAGAAAACTATTTTAGTGTAAGAACCCAATTGCTTACTGGCCTCTTGAAAACTTCTCTTCAGTTTTGCATATATTCTAAAATATCATAAAGTTAGTCTGTTAGTCTTCCTAAGACCTTTTGAGCGTAACACAGGAGCATTTCTTTCAAACATACTGTTTTATGTAAAAAGATTTGTAATGCCCTCTGGTGGTAAGGATAAGTCAATGAAGCATGCTGGATATTCCGTTGCATTTCAGTTTAATTCCAACAACATGTATCATATGGCAGCAGTGGAATTCAGCTGTCAGGAGAGATTCACTACCATTTCATCCATCTGCCAGTCCCAAGAAGGTGCCAGTCCTTGAATTACCCATCCTCGCACCAACTGTAAACAGGAGTACAGTTTAGAAGGCAGAATGACAGTACTGAGAACTGACAAGGCATATTTCAGATAGATTCAAATAGAGTGGTCTAACCACAGTTACCAAAACCTCTGCCTAACTGGGCAAACCATCACCACACATGATTAACTTCACACATGCAAATAATCTCAAATATTGCAGGACGTGTTCCTGGAAACACTAATGTAGATGCCAAATGCTACTCAAATGAGCTGTATCACTGATTTCAATGCTACTACATTAAAAATGTGTGCAGAAGTTTAAAAACTCCTGGCCATTAAGCCTCATATGCAATCTGCCAATACAGACAATTGGGGCAAACCACTCCACGTGCAACCACTGGAGTTAGATTTTGTAATTCTTTCTTAATACTCCACAGTTCTATTGTTTTATTTCTCTCCTCCCATAGTCAGAGTCTTCTGATTTCCACTCTGTGGGGAACTGACAGACCCTCTATGCCAACTGATGTTGTGTGAGTATTCCTTCAGTTCTGAAAGAAGAGGACTAGCAAAGTTCAAGTTCAGGCTTTTTTTGGGCTGGGACTTTACAAGACCAGTAAGAGATTTCTCAAATTATATATATTGAGAACTATTCTAGGCAGTTGTAAGCAATCACCGAAGAAAAGTGCAAGGAAATTACAACCAGTGATATTTAGTTGCTATACCTGTTACTGAGCATACAAAACACTCAGGCTTCAGTGCAAGGGTGGATATTTCAGCTTACATTGCCCTGCTTGCTTAGCAGGCACTGAGTGTGATAAACAAGTTTTCTTTGACAGGAAGTGAACAGCAGAGAGACTGTTACTTATTGCTTCTTCACCTCTTTTATTTGTCCTGAGGGATGGTAAGCCACCTATGTTACACTTCCCGCACTGAACTCCATGAAGCATTAGGACTTGTGGAAGAGAAGGCACCAAAATCTGCACTAAGGCTAGTGGTCTCTTTTTAAAGAGTATCTACTGTTGTTCCATGAAACATCAATGTCATAATCCCTCACCACAAAGATTAAAACTTGCAAAGTTACTTACAGTGCTTTATTACTTTTTCACTCACAAATAGTTTTGTTTTCCTTCAATTTCCCTGTTGATGATAGTCTTCTGAAAATAACGAAGTCACCCTATATTTTACACAGTTGCTTGGGTGGTAACACCATAGAAAGATGTGAAAAATAATCACTCCTCCAGGTCATTCTGCTCCCATATCCTTTCCTCCCATGAACACCAAGTAGAAAAACAGTCCAGTAGGCTTCTGGCTTTCAATATGGAATTTCAATGGCCCCCTCCCAACTCCTTTCCCTGAAGGACAGAAAAACCTGTTCAGCAGCTGATACATACACATCAGAAACACAAAGATAGCTCACATACCTCTCAGCAATCTGCCATGGATTGAAACTGCCTACTGCCTCATGGGAAATAAGCTTTAAGTGATGCTTGTATCTGCTGTTATAATCCAGGATGCTCTGGAGCATACATTTTGGCACAGAAAGAGACACACAACCCTCTTTCTGTAGAGAATTCCAAGTCAAGGGCTGCAGAATGTCATTTCCAGACTGCAATTTCTCCTCTGCTGCTTTGTTTTCACCAGTACCGCTGGAAAAATAAAATAGTCGTTAAGCCAGAACTAGATTTTCAAATATCTTTTTGAAGGACCAGAAAATCTCTTCAAACAGTAACCACAAATTTCTGTAATGAAGACACACAGCTAATATGCACCACAGCCTAGTGTAGGGCCGAATATTCTACTTACTTGCCATCAAAAGGCTTTTCAAATAAAATGTCCATTTCTGGCTCTGTGCATCCAATGAATGTGGTTATTTGAATTGGAGGAGGAGATGTAGGTCTGTCAGCAATCGATGCAATTTGCTGTTCTAGAAGGAAGAAAATAACATTTAAAATTGTTTCTTTGGAAGAGAAAAAGTAGAATTACTGCACATAAGTCCTCTTTGTGAGGACTTTTGCTTCTTTTAAGGGGAAGTCTGTCAGATAAATAAAGTACTGAACCCCCTAATATGTGTATTCAATGTAGAATTTCCAAGAGCTCAGTGTATTAAAGCTGAGCATCTTAGAAATCCTACCTTTAGTATAGTTTGTTGTGTCAGTGGATAATTCTACTGAAGAGATAGAAAATACCACTCTAAAACTAGTGTAGTGTATTGAGCTTGGCAGTAAATCCAAGACATGGGAAAAAAAATCCAATAAGATTTGGGCTAAGCCTTCACCAGTCTTATTCTGAGATTTTCCAACTGGTGTAAAACAACACAGTTCCGTTAAAGTCAGTCTGTGATCAGATACTCAGCTTGGAAAATCAGTGTAGCTTCACTATTGTACTCAATCTAATAGTAAGATAAAGAACAGATCAGAAGGATGGGAAAAACAACAAGCATAAGTCATCCTTATTAGCATGGCACTGTGGCAAACAATATTAAAGTATGTACACTTATGTATGGAATCATCAAGCTATTGTTTGGAATGCTACCTTTCATTAGTGAACAATTTCCAACTAATATTACTTCGGTCCTTCTCAATTAAAAATTGATGTGAAAAGTTAGTTATTTTTCATCTGAAGGACTTTACATTGGTTCATTTGTTTTCTATCCAATAAAAACAAGCAAGAAAAATGTGATTAATGTGAACTGGGAGTATCAAAATCGTGGTTTTTCTTTCAAGGATTAAATACTTTTTGCTGAAGCACGTTGGAGAGTAAATTCTGTAGAGAAAAAGTCCAGATGTTCTGAGGCTGTAAAAATTAAACTTGCATGTACACTACAAGATCTAAAACCAGTATCACCATCACTTGAAAGGAATAAGGAAAGAGAAAAATCTTCTAAGCTTAAGTAATTTAGTATTATCTTCTATGTATTGCCAGAAAAACCTTAAACTGTCATGGGTTCAGTGCTATCCTAATATTTACCTAACATTTACTCTTGAACTCTAAACCATTTAAACCAATAGTTTATTAAAGTAAAGGTGGGGGGAGAGGGAAATGCGTGAAGCAAACTAGAAGATAAGTATCTGCTTGCTCCTGCCTAAGCAAATTGACAGCAGGACAGAGACTTTACACCTTACCTCAGCCTGTGTACTCTAAATAGTTTGGAAATCATTAGCATGAAAATGATTACTGTTAAGTAATTAATGGTATTTCAAAGAAATCAAGTCAAATGAGAACACACTAAATACTCTTCTCAAGATGAACATTTAGAGATTTGCCAGTCTCTCTCTCAAAATGAAGACAGACAAGTCATGCAGAGCTTAACAAGAAAACAAGTGAAGTGGCTTTAGGATTAGACGTTAGTGGCTTTAGGATTAGGCCTCAGACTTAGTAAATTAGCTGTCCTCTGCACTAAAATCAAGTAGTGAATTGGAGGGTATATACTTATGGAGTATCACCTTCACTGCATAAAAATCATTACATTTTGGTAGAAAACATTTAAGCCAAGGAATGCAAATGCCTAGAAAAGGGCAACATTCAAAGTTACTTGATGATTGGAAGAATGTGTCAAAGATTCCTATGCTTCAGGTAAATTGCACTAGCAGTGTTTTCCATCCAAATGCAGCCCCAACAAAGGCAAGTAGGAAATGGCAGCCTGTTCTCAGAAGAGATTCTTCCCCTTTACAATATTGATTTTAGAACTAGATTTTAGAAACAGTCCTCTGAAAGGAGCACCTATAGTAAAAAATGTGTCTGGGTGGTGTTATTTGATCACACATAATCAAATTATTTTTACTTCACAACATGTGAATTTAAAGATACAGATTACAGAAAAACCAAGTTGTATTAAAAAGACACTTACCCGTTTTGTCTTCCTGGGCCCAGAACTCCAAATCACTGTATACAATGTGGGTGAATCTCCTGCGTACAGCCTCCTGGTATCTCTGCGTTTGAACACACAAATTTCATCAATCAACACATAGTTAGCAGCTCAGCTGTACTGATTGTTTTGACCCAGTCAGAAAGCAGGTCATGATCCACTGTGGTCAAAGTAGGCTTATTTTGCCTAGTTAACACAGAAAAGCAGTAAGGGTGTGAAATCACAGATACTCATCTCATTCAAAATGCCATACTTGAAGGCTCAACTAGTTGCCAGTAGCATGACAACTGCTCCCATTTCAGCTCAACACAGTTAGCCAAACAACTGAAGGGCCCTCAGCTGTTCCTGCCTTACTACCAACAGTGAATTCAAATGTATGCTTAAGTGCCTCATATGATAAAGACACTGCACAATGTAAGCTTCATGCTTCCAAGTAACAAATAGATTTCTAGAAGTAAATGGCACTAAACTGTAGATCTGCGTTACAATAAATTTCATTGAACAGGAAGGTTGAAATGGGACTTGAGCCAGAAACTGTGTATTTGTCTGACTTTCCCCATGTTGCCCTGTGAAATATTGTGGATTGTCAGAGCATATTTCCTAGAGATGCTCATGCTCCTGGAATACTGGGATCCCGGAGCACACACAAAAAAATCATATTCAAATATTTTCCAATCTGTGAGACAATCAACATAATTGCTATACTGATTGTCCCATTCACATTACCCAAGCCACAAAGTCTTGAGGTGGGAAGCAAACTCAGGTCTAAGGGTTCTAAAGCTAGCAATAAAACCATTAGGGCAAACATTCTTCTTCCATTCTCACACTGTGTTTCGCTGGAAGCGCAAACTCCTTCCAAGTCTTTCATTTCAGGCACTGACCCAGTCAGACCTTGCTCCATTTAAGAACGTAGACACTTACAGATGTTACAACTTACGGGTAGTAAACTAGAAATTAGCACCAATGAGACGGTCCAAGAGAGAAATCTTACTTCAATTTCTTCCACTCTTTCCAACATTGACTCCAGACTGTGAGTGTCAGCCATAGGCAGAGCCTTGGTCTGGAGTCGCTCATGCTGCTCCATGCTCCACAGTTTCTGAGCAGTATCTTCCAAAAGATCATCCAATAGCTTTTCACTCAGAATATCTGCATTTGCTGCAACCTGCTATTAAAACAAAACAAAAGACCACCAAAACCAAACCACCACCAAACAAAACCAACCAACAAAACCAAAACAATCCCCCCTGGCAATGCAAGAAAGAAAGGAAAGAAAAAAAACAAACCCAAACAAAAAAGCCCCAAACAACTGAGGGGAAAGAATGCTTCAAATCAAACATTTCTTACAGCAGCTCATGGAAATAATCCATAAAAGTTGCCATGCAACTTTTCCATTCAATGAAAATCCAAATAAATTCCTGTTTTCTCTTGACCCATAAAATAAGCCAAATCAATAAAACCAGCTTATTATGTTCCTACCAATAAAACCAATGAATATGGAAAAAGCTTGCTACACAAATTTGTTCCCAAATTGAAGACAAAACTGTCACAGGTTCAGAGATCACCCACGAATTCAAAAACGTGAAGCAAAGGCCTTCATCTTACAAAACACTACACACACATTTAACTTCTCATACAAGAACAGCCTCAGAGCAGCTACAGATGGTCAAAAGTAAATATATAGGACCCAGGACACAGCTGTAGCTTTCAGTTATGTCCAATTTTGCCAGTTAGCAATTTCACTATTCATTTACCTGTATTACTTTATAAGAAAACATCTTTCCCCTTAAGCCACTGCATGCATTCAAGGTCACATCAAGCAAAAAAAACAACACAGAAAAAAGATGATGTTAGAAAGAGCTTTTTCATTGTTTCATACTGTTTGTGGTTACCAAACAATACTTTAGAAGGCACATTTTTAAAGATGTGGCTTATGTAAGTTGAAATTGCTAAGTTTGGGCAATCAGTACTACACTTCCAGATGCATTCTGCAATATGGCAAAGATTAAAAGCTATCTTACATGTCAAACAGTTTTTCTCTATGACATACAGATAGAATACACCTTCTCATATGTACGAGTTAAAAGGTGGTTTATAAATGAAGAATCCTTCAAATGACAGTTTGTTTCCAAGGAGAGACTGCTCTTCTAAATAAAATGTAAAATCTCTCACAATAATAAAAGCTTTCTGTAGTACTAGTCAATATTACTAGTCCAAATTTATTTAGTCATTAAATACGGTATTATAAGAATTATTAAGCCAATCTTATCAAGTTCAGTCACATTCAGCATGGGACTGTTACAACCACTCAAAACCAACTTAAAAACACATCTACTTGATAAGAAGCTAACAAAAAAAAGGAAAATTTAATGCAGCTTTGCCGAACTCCATTACAGTAATTCAAGGCCCACACACTGAAACGGAAATACACTCTCCAAACTCTGTTGACTACATAAATATGTCTTGAAAAGTTGAAAAGAAACTGTGTTGCCCCTATATAAATCTTTTTCAGCTCTAAAGGCATCCTTCAAACAGTGGTATGAGCTTGACTGTACTACCTGTGTCCTATCTAACAGAGGTTCTAAGGGCTCCCGTACTGCCTTCTCAGCTCTGTCTGCATACTGGGTTGGAGAAGCACTCCGTGACCTATGCAGAAAAGAACAAATGACAAATGCCATCCTGAAACTTGGTATGACAACAGTATTTTAAAAAAACTGCATAAATATCCTTTTCTGGGGACTGGTGAAAGTGGTGAGGAGACCATGTCACGTCTGATGTCACATCTGGCATCATTTATTAGCTCTTCAAAGCAAATAATTACTTTTGTATTTTTTCATTTCTCCTTTGCTAAGGTCAGTGAGAACCTTCACTCTTCCTGAAGTTTCTGCTTCAGGCCATGCTAGTCTTAAAAAATAAAACAGTAGCATAGAGGGTTACAAAATGGACGTTTTAACAACTGAAGAATGAAATAATGTGATTCTGAATATTAGTTTAGAAAACTTGAAAACACTTTAGAGACAAAATTAACGCTGACTTTAACACCATATACACCAGGAAATTCTGTTGAGAACCAGGGATCTTTAGTTACATTTTTGCTACTGGCCAACAGGCAAGTTCACTCACAAACACTGCCCGCAGAGACAAGCTCCTTTCTTACCATGCACACTGCTTAGTACAGATCCACCAGCTGGATCAGCAGGTGGATCTCCTGCCCCAACTGCCACAGACAGTAGTTCCAAAGCTAAATTTGGGGAGCCCTGGTCTACAGTGTGCCAAATATAGCTTAAAATAAACAAGCCTGCACTCTATTACTGGCTAGGACAAAGATATATATTCTGTCTTTTTGGAACAGGGAGATAATATTTCCCTTCTTAACATGGTGCTGTGAATACCCCTTCTGCGTACTGTGTGTTTCAGTCAATGCCCTGCCTGGCACAGTTTGGATGGTGACTCCCAGACAATACTTCCACCTGATCCAGAAAAAAATCATAAAGCAATGGCTCTTCCCAGGCTGTATGCACGAGACCACTTTGTGCCGACTGGGAGAAGCATACAACTAGCAGATAGCAACCTGTGCTGTGCCACCTGCCTTCATGGTCTGAGAGCCATGCTAAATCCATCCCACCTACTAGTACAGATACAGCAGAGTTTCCACGGGAAAGCAGCATAAAGACAAGTTCTACTCTTCTGTGAACATACCGCTTTGGTGTAACAGGTGGGTGTGCAGGGTTTGGAGACACGCAGGGTATTCTGCTCTCCTTAGCAAGTCGTTTGTTCTCTTTTAGCTGAAAAGCTATAGTTGTCTCTTGAAATCGGGCATGCTTTCCTTGACGCTGTATCTCTCTTGATTTTAGAGATTTCGGTGTTCCCTTAAAATAAACACAAGCACATTAAAAACACATATTCCAGTTGTTGAATTTTTAAAGTATTTTACATTCTGCTTCAGAATTTGTCTTGAAGTCCTGCCTGCTGGCTTTGTTGCACAGTTGACACGTGATTCACAGGGAAGTATAACTGTGCCTGAACAGAACATATGCTTAATTCTACGACTCTTATCTTTGCAAACAGTTCCAAGATTTCCAATGTTGCCCTTCATGGGAAAAAAACTTCTTTTCAAATTTTCACAATTAGACTCGATGTTAACTTGGAATAGTTCCAAATAGGTTTCCAAGGTAATATTTTATTCAGCCATGAAACTAAAATATCACCATATTTGTATTTACTACAAGAACACTTAGACTCATCCCCTCAGTATGAATTACTGAAATGCTTAACCTTCCTGCTCACAATCTGCACTGATAGATATGGGAAGCAGTAAAAGTTACATATGTATACCTCTATGTTACTGTATCAATCTGATTTTCAAGCTGAAGGTAATACACTAAGGGAAAAGAAGGGGGGGGGGGTGTGTATTTGAATTATTTTATGACTCCCGTACCTGTGATTTTGCAGGTAATAACACACCTTTCTTCTTCAATGGGACACCTTCAAGCATGGGATCTTTTTTCACAGCTCTAGCTCTCAGCAATGCATCTGTGCTTCTTTGTGAAGTGGCATTTTTCTCTCGAGCCGGTGGTTCACTGTCTCCTTGGAATTTATTGTGCAATATCTGAGCACAACTGTTTGCCTTCTGAACTGCTGAAATATCTGCAACATGTATCAAAAATAAGCTTTCAACTAAGCATTCTTCTCGCCCTTTCCTAGGGGTAGGAAGAAATACTTACTATTCTAGTAAAAAACGGTACAAGGTATGAGAACGACACCTCAAAGAAAACCAATTAATATAGGTTATGTAATAATTTAATAGGCTATAATGTCTTATATGAGGTGTCAAAATACTTCAGGTGGTAAATTTATCTCACAACACCATGAAAAAGAATATATGAATTCCTTTCATATATGAATTTAAAGAAAAATAAAGTAATTTATTTTTCAATAAATAAATCATTGAAATGGTTGCATGGTAAACTAGTATGGAAAAAACCCAAAGTCTTCAGCTTAACAATCAGTTAATGTGTGTCTACGTACCGAAACTGTGATTACTGGGCAGAAGACATTGACATTTATGAACTGGCAAGAATAAAACAGAGCCACCCCTCTCAGAAGTGGAGAAACTGCACAAACCAAGGAAATTCTGAGCCAAGAGTGCAGTTAATCTTTTCACTGTAAACAGTTAAGCAACAATAGCTTTGTTGGAGATTTGCTAACAGTCAGCGACTTTGCACGCCAGAATAATGTATTGATACAGAACTACCTAGGTAGGTATTTGGAAATATTCTGTGTGCACCATTAATGTCAGCTTGTAAACTGCAATTTAGGTATATCTGTGGAAAGCCAATCCAAGTTCAACCGACACTAAAAGAAATGGACAAAACCAGGAAGAACATGATAATAATAACAACATAGTTATAAGGAGGCTTATAAACGTGCAGCCTGACGTTCTCAGGGAACAGCTGAAAAAATGCCTACCAAGGCTGCGTGAGTCTGAGGCTACATATGAGCTGTTATGCACTTCTGACTGACAATACCCAACATACTACAAAACTGAGCTGAGGTGGCAAGTTAACTGATAAAAATGTATTTTAGAATTCAAAATACAAACCAGTTGAGGGACTCCTGGCAGCTGGAGGTTTTCTAGGTTCTTGGCCGTGTTGTCTTTTTAAAATGAGACTTTTGTTTTCCCCTTTTGGAGATATAAGCTGCTTTCTGGATGGAAATGTCTCCGTGTTCCTTGGAGATTTGCCCTGAGATGATGAAATACACTTCTTCACTTTTTTGGGTGTTTGTTTCTTTTCCAGCAGTGAATCCAGATCCTGCACCATATATTTAGAATTTTAATTACTCTCTCAGTAAACCTGATGTAATAGTGAGAAGAAAACTTCAGAGATTCTAAGTAGTTGGAACTTTTTTGGTGTGATTTTGGTTTTTGTGGTAGTGATTATTCCTGACAGCTTGTTCCTGCAGAAGCTTCTTTATAGTATTAACTTAAATCCTACAGAAAAGACTTGTGGTTTTGTATTTACAATTGACTCCCAGTAAATTATCTGCTTACAGCATGTTCAAAAAGAAATGGACACAAAGGCTACAGACAAAAAAAAAAAAAAACAACAAAAGCCCACACGACTCAGGGAAGACAGACATGTCTTCCAATGCCAAGTCCAAACTCAAACAACTCTATCTCCTTTGCAATTCCCAGGCAGTCAGCACTGTTCCTGTTCTCATAAGCAGTTCAGAACAGTAAAAATAAAACCACAGCTCTTACAGTTAGAACAATATTTTAAGGAAAATATCTTATGGCTATTGCATCAGTTGCTTTCATTCAAATTAATTAAAATACTGGTTTCATAGTAGTTCAGGTTCCATAGGTTCTTACTTTAAAAAAATAATCGTGTAGGTAGGAATTGCAGCAGGAAACGTGAATCAGAACTTTTCTATTATACCAACATGTTTTAAGACATCAGATATCACTAACAAAAGCCACTTGAAGGGCATCAACAAGAAGGGCATCAGGTAGCTTCCGTGTTCAGGATGCAAGCCTATTTTACACCACCATAACTTAGGAACATTAGGAACACGTTTATACATGTGAAAATACAGACTTAAAAAAAAAACCAACTAACAACAAAACCCCTCAAACCCCAGTTCAATATTCTGCCATTTCATGAACACACAACATAGTTTACAGTTTTGTATTTCACTATGTCTTTTCTGCCTTAGCAAAACCAAAGTGTTTTTTCTTACTTCAACTTGCAGCAAAATATCTAGGATAATGTCAGAAATGGAAGAATCCACTTCTAGTTTGGCAGAACAGAGAGAGAGTTGTCGAATGAGACTGCCCAGTTCCTTGTAGTGGGTAGGAATCTGCTGCTCTGTTTGATCTGTAAACTGATTGGCAAATGCCTGCAAGGCTCGTACAGCTCCTCTGTGTGCTGCCGCCAACCTGGACACTGCTCGAGACTGGAAAATGAAAAATAAATGCTTTAATAGCTACAGTTTCTATCAATATTGATATTATTTGAAGAATTGTTACCAATATTTCATGGAGAAACACTCAGGCTTGGGACAATTCTGATGGATATGAGGGCATTTGTGAGACAAAACAAAACAGGCATTTAACTAACCTACTTAAATGAGTACTACACACCAGTACTCATATCAAGTATCATGCTAGCTTCAGATAAAATAGCCTGGTTCTAATGTATTCAGATGTTTCCACTACCTATGCCAGAGTACCGTAGTCGTGGGCTTGACCGTGACGTGCAACAATTGCACAAACATAGGACGCTCTCCTTCCTCCAGTTTTTATTACAGAATAAAATACACATGTTGGAAAAGCACAAGAGAACAGGACAGTACTGGCCAAAGAACAGGCATAATCTCAGTACTATCTTTCTGAAAGATGCTGGTCAGAGAAGAAAAGCACAAAGAGGCTGACAAGACTAAGTGACATCAATGGAAAGTTAAAAAAAGTAGGCAAGAGTAGAGCACACTGTTATTCAGAAAAGGAAGTGGAATGAAGAAGGAATTAGGAGCCACATAAAAACAGACCAACAGCCTTCCTTTTTGGTTTACTGTAGATGGGCAAGAACTGAGGAGAAGAGGGGAGCAGCAAAGGCAGTATCAGACCAAGTGAGACATAGTTCTGTGAGAATGAGATGAAAGGTGCAAGATACAAAGAGAACTTCCCTTCTAGAGAGGGCTCAGGTGTACTCTAGACAAACTCAATTAGCTAGAAAGCTTCCTGTCAATCAACTACTTACAGCCTGAAGGATAATTACATCTTACCTTTTTCGTATGTTTGATTTTATGAGGACTCAGTTTCTCTAAATCATCCTGAATTTCTTTTACCTGTTTATCAAGAAATAGGGGAACAGGGGAAGGTCAGTCAGAATGAGCTCTGTGTCTATAAATGAACAATTAATCTTCACTATAATGTCCAAGTCAAAGTCTACATTTTCCAGCGGTGATGCTCATCTCTGTCCAGTCACGAGAGAAATCAGTGAAACTAGAATGCTATGCAAGTTTAGAGATAACCAGATCAAATTTCTCTTGTTTCAGTTCGTTTCTGTCAAAGTCATCACAACAAGCTAACTGCTATGCATCCCAATTCAAAATGCTGATTCCTACCTGTTGCTGGAGTACATAAAGCATCCGAGCTGACCGTGCAGCTTGTTCCCGTCTCCTAGCGCAAACTCGTTGCTCTTTATCAGGATCTAAAATTTCCTTCTCTCCACCTAAAAAGCATGAAATGCAAAGGTTTAATTAATTTAAACCTGCGAAAATCCCTATTAAGACATGATAACAAACAAAATTTAGCAATAAGCCTCTTTCACGCAGAACTAATACACAAGGTATCGTATTTGCAGGGCTCCCTCGAGCAGTAATGCAAGCTAGTTATTTTAACTCTGCATCATGTTTCTATCTAGAATTTGACAAAACATTCTTATATAACATAGCTTATTAGTTATAGCTTCCAAAATAACATGTGACCCCTTAGTTTTATGACAGTACTGCAGGTAAAGCACTCAGAGTTAGGAATAGTTAAAATTCCAGGTAGTTCTTACAAAAGAACCAATGTGATGTGTACTGGGGCTGGCTGGGATGGAGTTGGTCTTCTTCACGGTCACCAGTACATTGCTGGTTTGGATTTATGACTAAAACAGCGTTGATAGCATGCCAGTGTTTTGGCTGTTGCTGAGCAGTACTTGCACAGCACTAACTATGCCCTGTCAGTGCACAGCCTGGGTGTGTGCAAGAAGCTGGGAGGAGACATGGCCAGGACAGCTGACCCCAACTGACCAAAGGGATGTTCCACACCATGCTCAGCAATAACAACAACAGACGTTTGGGGGAAGGAAGGTAGCCAATGCTCACAGGTTAGCTGGGCATTGCATCTACTTGTGGGAGGTAGTGAGTGATTGCCTTTTCATCACTTGTTGTTTGGGTTTGGTTTTTTTTCTTTCTTTCTTCTTCCTCTTTCCTTCCCTTACTAAACTATCCTTATCTCCACCTGTAAGTCTTCTTGCTTTTAATCTTTCTATTCTCTCCTGCCAGAAGGAAATGAGCACAAGCATGTGGTGCTTCGCTGCCAGCCAGGGTTAGCCCCCAACACAGTGTCAGAAAGCACATTAATCATGCTACTGCACAGCTGCAAACCAGGCGAGTCAGAGTTGTGAAACGAAGTTTTACCAGCTCTTGCCCCCATTCTCATCACTGATCAGAATGTGGTTAATTGTGATACCGCTTTTTGCGGTCTGAATATCTGGCCAATAGGCCTACACACACCAATACTTTTTTACCTGCATTATTAAATAGCCCACCACTAAGGTACTATCATTGCAGGTTGGATTGGAACTCACCATGAACACTCAGAGATATTAAACCCTGCTATTGCTTAAACTGGCTAACCATTCTAGCTTCTATATACTTTTGAAAAAGATAGATGGTTCTCAAAAATCCAGAGCTAAATACAGGTTCTAACCCAAGCCAAAAAAACCCCCCAAAAAACACCAAACAACCCCAGAAATAAACACAAATCTACAATTCCTACAACATGACAATTGTTGAGTCTTACACCTTTTTTAGTCAGTTCTTCGATTTTCTGGACATAGCTCCTCAACTCCTGGTGCAGCCGTCGGACTTCCTGCATTCTTTTATCTTCTTTTTTGTTGATGTTTGGCTTGGGGTCTGGCCCTGTGCCATGGCTGGGTAGAGAGCCCAGGCCAGCCGTTATTAGCATTTCCTCGTTTGGTGCGTAGAGATAAACTTTAGAGCCAGAGGTGGCAGTCTCCACTTTGGATGCCTGACCAAGTTTCTGCTGATATTTCAAGCAAGTTTGAGACTTGAGTGCATTTTTATTTTCTGAGCTTTCAAATACTTCAGCCTTCTGCTGTTGTGACTGCTGGGCCAATAGTGGTTCACTGGCAGCATCTCCAAACACTCTCCGTTTCACTTGCTCTTCAAGTTGTCTTCGTTTTCTGTCCCTTTTGGCTAGCTGAATAGCCAATTTTAGTCTCTCTTCAGATACCACTGAAAACATGCTGGAGCTTCCCATGCTGGGGTCCTCACTTCCAGTGAGATTTCTCTGATTATTGGATGCCTTCAGTTTTTCTATTATAATTGGACGGGGGTTAGAGAATCGGAGAGCCAAGTTCTCTGGAACTGCAGGAACATTTCTATTAAACTGAAGCTATTCCAAAGCGTTAAAAAAAAAAATAAAAAATCTAATGTTACACACAACACTTTCCACAGGGGACGTGCCTCTAGTGCCGAAAAGTAAGGAAAACAAATCTTCTTTCATACTAGAAATGCATTCTATCGTGATAGTACTTCTTCAATGCATGCAAGGTATTCCATCCACTCACACAAATACCATTATTCAAAATTATTTTGAATTAAGCATTTAGATCATCTTATAAATTATATTTACAGATATGGTTTCTGGTCTATACCCTTATGAAAACGCAGTGTCAAGATTATGTATGACAGCATCATGAAAGCGAGTATGAAGATAGACAGCCTGCTAGTGAGTGTCAATCTCAGTTGGTCATAGTCATCTTTTTGTAACAATCACAAATGAAAGCCAATTCAGCATCACTGCAGAAGTCAAGTAATACCTGTGTTTGTAAAGCCTTTGCTTTGTTCCTGTACAGCTGGGTAGCGAATGCAAATGTAGCATCAGACATAGTTGGCTTGCTTGGTCCCACTACACAGGCTTGATGTTGAAATTCCAATTATTTGTCCTTTCCTTACAATGACAACTATAAACATAAGAAGAATCAAACATTATTTCTGCCTCTCAAAAACAATCCCAGGTCTGATGTGAATAACAGAGAGAGAACCAGCCTGAGGAGGCATGTAGAAAAGGAAAATGCATTGTGTACTCACACGGCTGGTACACAAATCCTGTCATTTAAAGCAAATTTTACAATCATATCGTTCTTTTACACCCCCCCACAGAGAGCTGAGGAGCACCACTACAGACGACAAGGCTCACACCATGAACCGACAAGAATATTGCTGCAGGACTTTCATAGCTATTATGTACCTAAAAGGGAAATAGTATACTACAAAGATAAGAAAACAGACTAGCACGACAGCCTAAGGCAGTTCTTAAGGTACACGGTCTGTCAGTGTCAAAGGAAAGCAGATCAAGGGCACGCTCGCGCCTAAACTTTTGCAGAGACGACTTAAAGGCGATATGCGGAGGCAGGCAGAAGCTCGTCTCCTTCATCTGCCTCTGGGAAATAAAAAATGAGCAACACCCGACACATAACGCTGTTAAAACTCTCTATCGCGACTGAGGCTTTGCCTCTGCTCCTCACCTCGCTGCACACAGCTGCCCTTGGGCCTCGCACGACGCGCCCCTCGCGAGGGGGCTCCAGCCGCACAGCCCGCGCCCGGCCTGCCCCACGTCCCGCCTCCCCTCACGGCATCCAGACGGGCGAGACCAGCACCGGGAACCGCCCCACGCTGCCGCTGAGGGAAGGAGGACGGACGATAGAGAGGCCCAAACCCACGGTGACACCTACCGAGACGCTATTCAAACCCGCTCCTGGCGACCGCCGCCGCAGAGAACGCCGGGAAGGGGGTGGAGCGGCGTGGAAGTACGGCGGCCTCCGCGGGGCGAGGCGGAGCCTGGCTCTTCCCGCCTCTGTCCGGGTCCGGTCCGGTTCGGTCCCGTCCCGTCCCGTCCCTCGGGCGCCATGGGCTGGGAGGAGAAGCAGGTCCGCGGGTACTCTGAGTTCATGCACACGGCGCAGCGCTACCACGGCCGGCCCATCTTCGCGCTCTTCTGCGGTGACAAGGATGCCGAGGGCAAGAGCTGGTGCCCGGACTGTGTGACGGGTGAGACCCGCGGGACGTCCTCCTCCCCGCTGTGTGTGTGGGGAGGGCTCGGTGGGGAAGCGCCCTTCGTCCTCGTAGGGCCCCGACGGCGGCGGAGCCGCCGCAGTGGCGGCCTCGCGCTCAGCGCCGCGGGGACCGTGCTGCCTGTGCCCTAGCCCCGTGCAGCGCCCGGCGCGGAGCGGCCTCACGCCACCCGGCCTCCGTTACCGGGGATCGGAGCAAGCTGGGGCGGGTCCCGGTTTGAAGCCCTCGCTGCAGTTGCCGAGGCCATGAGTCCCACCGGGGTGTGGGCCGTGACCGAGGGTAGCTAAAGTGTCTTTGCTGGCCACGTTTCACTGAAAGGCACGTGAGGTAACGTGCTGTAAAGACAAGTCCCTTCGAGGTTGAACTGAATTCTGCACAGCTCGTGGATAACCAGAGGAAACAAAACACAGATCTCCACCTGAAGCAGGCAATATTAGTTAGCAACCTTGCTGGTCAGAACAGATCTGTGTCATGCTGTAGCATGGTAAAAGTATCAATAGAGTTCTTAAAATTATTTTCCAGCTGAACCGGTTGTGAGGATGGAACTTCATAACATGCCTGATGAGTCTGTATTCATCTACTGCCTAGTAGGAGACAGAGCCTAGTAAGTAACTGTTTTAATACCAACAACCAGCAAAATTTTGCTGTTTCTGGGCTAGAGGTTAACTAACCTGTTGGAAAAAGTGACTGAACTGTCCTTTTCTGCAAGGAATGAAGCATTGGTTTTTGAGTTCACATCCCTAATGTGAACTATCTGCATGTTTGCTCCAAGAAGTGGGGTGGGGTGGTTATGAATCATCTTTTGAAGGAATTTTAACATGCTAACTTCAAACTGCACCTCTACAAGCTGTGCTTAACCCTTTCTTCCTGAACAGCTGGAAAGATCCCAACAATGAATTCAGGAAGAATCTGAAATTAACAGGAGTGCCTACGCTACTTAAATATGGAACAGTAAGTGATATATTTTATGTTCTGGATCTACAGGCATTCAAATCGGAACCTGGCAGGAACTTGTGACTTTAAATGAATTAGTCACGTGTGTTTTCTGATACCCTCTCTTTTTTAAAAAGAGCAGACAATTAGGAGCAATTCTGCTCCCACCTATGCACATTTCCTGGCTCACATAGGTTCCTCAAGAGAAAGCGACTGTGCTTTCTGCATAACGTTGTCTATAATAAACAAAAAGGCAATATGTGAATTTAAAATGCAGTGGTTGAGAGGCAGAGAAAATTCTTAGTAATATACTGTTAGTTTGCTGACTTGCAGCTCCTCAAACTTAAAACAAATCCAAATGCTGAATTACAGGAGTGAAGCTACATGCAGCGTAACTCTTGATTCAAACGGAGTGCAGCTCAAGTTTTAACTTGTGCATCCTATCTAAATTAGCAGTTACTTTCTCAGAAATGCCTCTTCCAAGGCCACAAAACCTTCAGGCATTTTCCAGTTATTCCTACCTTGCTTGTTCTACCTCACCCTCCCCAGAAAAACAATTGCTGGAGTATGGCTAATGTTAGTATGTACAAATAGCTGTAGCCTAGAACAGGTTTTTGAATCTTAACTTTTCTTTCAGCCTCAGAAGCTGGTTGAAGAAGAATGTTTTAAAGCAGAGCTTGTGCGTATGTTGTTTACTGAAGACTAAGTCCTCCAGTAGTCAATCATTTCCGAAGACATTAATCTCAAGTTGTTTGTGGTGTCCTTTCAAGGAATCCTTAACCTTTTTTAGAACTTTTATGGTTAATTACTTCTAACTAGTCAAGATAAATGTCATTAAATTCTAGGTCCCAGTCCTTCACTGAAATCTTGCAACAAAACCCCTGTACCTTTCTTTTCATGTTAAAATAAACTTGAGTTTGAAAACAGTCTCTTTTCAAAGGAGCTGTGCTCATGTTATGAATGGAGAGCGCAGCCTACAGTTACTGAAGAGAAAGGCTTAACTGCTGTTATACCTTTAACAGTGAGTAAGGGGTAGGGGGTAGGAGAAACAGAAGAAACTCCTTATTCTTCCTAAATCTGAATTCACATAGCTCCTGAAGGTACTGAATGCCAAAATGTTTACTGGTTTATTTGTTCAGTCTAAGTATGATAAGCTGAAGGCCAACAAGTCTTGGTGTCACTGATCACGTATTAACAGTTGCAGTACCTGCTCCTACAAGGCTATCAAATATAACATGAATGCAGCACGAATACAACCTAAAATATGAAATTTAAATCCCTGGAAACTGCTAATATCTGTGTTCTTACAATAAAAACTATACAGGAATAAATGGCAAATGCTTCTCCAATCCTGCAAGCATTTACACCTTTTTTGTAACATAAATTGTTTTCACTACACATCCTAGAAGAGCAGCCACTACTTCACTGGCAGAAAGCCAAGATTAAAGTAAGCTGACTGTAATGGAATAGATACAGCTATAGCCTATTTCCTTCTGCTGAGTATCTGCAAAGTTTATTATTACTTATCTCTGCTCCTCTCCTGCAGTCCTCTTGTCGCAGTTTGTTTTCTATCTGTAAAACATGCTGTAAGGAAAACTCTGTATGACCCCCAGCAACAAGGATTACCAGGTAAACCGAAATAACAAGTAATAGCTCAGCTTGGTTTCAAGGCAAAAATCCACAATTTAGATTTTGTAGAACACCATTACTTTAACTTTGTTCATCCTGCAGTTACAAAAAGCGGTACATGCGGGAGTTCTTAGCCACACTTAAAATACATCGTTATTCTCCAGGGAAAATTCCTAAGAACAGACTTGTGAACTATGCTTTTTGTTATTTAAATGTCAGCAGTGTCAGATTTTTTTTTGCAAAATCAAAGAGGAATCAATAATTACAGTAATACTTTTACAAAATTGTCCATGCTATAAAATAAACTGCAGAGGAGGTTTTTATCAGTCTTGCATTTTTAAACAAGATGAAAGAAAAAAGTCACTTAATAAATAAAACAATGAAACGTACACCCCCGAGAGCCAAGCCCATACAAGGGTTCCTTCCTCTCCTAAGCACTCGAGTTGACAGAAAGTAACCTCATTGCCGTGCTCCCACATGGTCTCATTTTACAGAGGTGTTGTTTTGTTGCTGTTGCTCTGCAAGTGCTTGCTGGAGGCGCATTCTTTTCCTGGAATAGTGCTGCCAGTGAAGAATCTGCTGCTCATCAATGAATTTGGCACACTGAGCATTCACCAGTTCTTTGCGGAAATGTTCATACTGGAGCAGCTCTAACATATGCAAACACTGCGGATACCTGCATTAAAAATAGAGGTACTTTAATATAGGTTTTTGCGAGATGCGTTAAAACTGGAGTCTCCAGGAATTCTGCAGTTCTTTATTTTAGTTCTATCATGCATGTTTTTTACTCAAGTATCAAGTCACTGAAGACTGTACATATTCCACACCTTGTAACTCAGTAACTTCAGTATTAGGCTAGGAAACAAGAAGTCCACTAACAGCTTATGAATGTATATACATGCTTGCTTAGAGTAGCTTTTCTAATGGCTAGATTTCACTAAAGCAAATACACAACTACAATATCCATTTCCAGAACTCAAACAACATAACCAAGAAGGAGTTTGCATACTCGCAAAAATGCAAAGACATCCTTTGTTTCATGTAAGCATCAACAATGCAGAATTACTCTTAAAATGTACTCACTGGGCCTAACTGAAGTACCATAATGGTCAATAGTTTTATGTTCAACAAATGCTAAAGTGCAGATGAAGGCTGCAAAGGGAAGATTCCATGCACAACCCGTGAAAGACAAATTTTCTATTCTTGTCTATTGCTACATCTGCACTGTTGGAAAACAGGAAAATTTATGATGCATACAAACACAGCGGGGAGGACAAAGGTAAGGTTACAGGCGGAAATCAATTACTGACGTGCTGCTGTACAGAACATAACAGAAGGTAAACAAAATCATTAAAATGCAGCAACCAAAGTGATTTTAACACTTACTTCAGATATCTTGCATATTCAGGTTCTTTCCAATAAAGTAAATATTTAAGATAATTTACAAAAGCTTTGTCTTTGAAGTAGCCTCTTTGTGCAAGAACTGAAATAAAATGACAAATAAGGAATTGTCAGTCATGAAAAAATCTGTCAAACTTGAAGAATAATTATTCACAAAACTATAGAGGCACTTTAGTCAAAATTTCATGATTAGAACCAAATTTTTATAATTAAAAATTAAAAAAAAAAAAAGGAAAAATATATTTTTATGTCAACATACAATAAATTAGTCTCATCTCCCTTACAGTATGTATCTTTTATAAAACACCAAGGAAGAGAACAGCTTTTTCAAACAGGAAATTTTGACTGTAGCATAAAAACTGGAAGGGCATTATGTATAGTGCCTGAAACTATTATTAACATAAAAGTGAAATTCTGTTTTCAGATAAAGGAATACTGTTAACTTGACATTACTTTTTAACTACAGACCTGAACTTTTTTTTTTTGATCCACCGGATGGATGCATTATTTTTTATTTCAACCAATGAAACATTTTACATTTTTAAAAACTCACCTGTTAGAAATATAGACAAATTAAATTATTTACAGACCACCTTTATGCTATGAAAGACCCACTCCCTTTTCTTTGTTTAGCCCCCTCCCCCCTGTTTAACATTCCCAGTAATAATAAACAACATTAAACTATACTCATTCCTCAAGATCTCAATAGTTACTGTTAGGTACTCACAGTTGAGGTAATTTGGATTTGCCAGACACTGAACAAACTCTAACTCCAGCTGGAACCGAAGTCGATTTCCTGTATCATCTGACAGTGAGAAAAGCAGTAAGAATCTTCTCGGTTTAAGCCATACAAGTAGAGAAAACGTGTTTAAACAGGAGAAACAGCAGTAACTCCCCATAATAATACGGATTAATTTAGCAAAGCCTTCATTACATCAATCGGCGTTTGGCCTGCATTAATAAACATGCTGGGGTTTGTTTTTACGGTCAAGTAAGCGCAAAGAATGGAGGAATGCCCGCTGACACTTGGCTTAGAGTGAAGGAAAAGGGAAGAGCAAGAAGCCTGGCGGCCTCGTGCTCCCAGATTTGCAGCTGAATCCTGCATCACGGACAAATATTAATAACGGGGTCGAGGTGTCACCCGCGAGAGCTGTGTCCGCGTTCCGGGAAGGCTGCACGCTCATGGCCACGACTGCGCCCTCTGATGCCGTCCCGCGGCCTCTCGCGTTACGGACGGCGGCAGCGGAGCCAGCGAGGGCCGCGCCCGGCCGAAACGGAGCACAACGGGAGGGCGCGCGGGGTGCAGAAGCTCACTCCAAGCGCCCTTCTCCGAGGAAGCGGGCTCAGAACCCGCCCCGCACCTGCCAGCCCCGGCTGCCGCGCGGTCGCGCCGCACCCAGCGCTCCGAGCGCCCCTCACCTGTGTCCATGGCGGCCCGCCGGGCTGCGCCACCCGCCAGGCACAAGATGGCGGCGGACGGCAGCTCGGCGGTGAGCAGCACCGAGGTATGCTGGGAAGGAGGTGGCGGTTGCCCGGCAACGGGCCGGGCCGCGGCTGGTCGCGCTGCTGCCGCTCGCTTCAGAGTGGCAGAAGTCACACTTCGAAGTACAAACACGGTGTATTTTTAACGACCAGAGGTCAGTTTTAGAGCGACCTCTTCACTCTGAAAACATTGCAAGAAAACCAAAGGGACCTCTGAACGCTTCACTGGCCACCCTTATATAGCAGCCTCCAAAAACCTGAAGCTTTCACTCTCTGGAGAAAAAAAGTCACATATGCAATTCTAGTTTGAATGGGATCCAGCGCAGGCATAACATCCTATGTTACACTTTATAGGCTTGTTTCCTAACAAGAGGCTATTCCTTCTAACAATAATGTGCCTGGAAAGGTGAGCATTTTGTCAGCGTTTCCCAGGTATCCCACACCTACGGTGTGACCGATCCTCTGGGAGATGAGCAAGGAGGATGTTTCAAGAGTGCGTTTCTTGGGCTTCTGCACTGCCCCAAAGCAATAGCAACAGAATTTCTGAAGGAGACCAGCAGGTTAAACGTAGCTGATCTTCCAGAAGTGATGGGCTTGTTATAAAACAGGTGCACAAGTCCTTTCCAAATGTGGAATCAGTCTGGACTGAGGCATTGCAGTTGGTTGGAGGAAAAGCCTTAAGAACTACTGCAATGTAAGCAGTTTGGTGCTTATGTTATAAAAAAAAGTGCTCTGTACTTAAAAATCAAGCAGAAATTATTATATTTATTTTTTTGATCTCTTTATGGTCTGTGTTAAGAGGTTATTGCTTTTCTAACTATACAAAATATTTTAAGTTAGAATTCAATATAAGTCTTTATAAAAATCACTATTAGAGCTAGGTTGCGCCAACAGAAATTAAGATAATCCAAGTAAATCCATGAACACCAGAATTTAACAAAATCTGGTTTTCTGCAGCTTCCTTCTGTGGAGGTTTTATAACGTCTAAAACTGTGGCTGAGTTCTTGTTAGACCCCCTTTTCAGTGGAGCTGTTGGAGTGTTTGTCTCTAGGCAGTTGTTACCTATAGAGCAATCTGCTTAAACCCACAACCAATATCTCAGGGCTAGAATTCTTCATTCTACTTACCTGGCACTGTTGTTGCTCTTCTGGGAGGCAATGACATGGCTTGAAGTGCTCATTTTTGCCATGGATCTTTGCATTTATGTTATCATTGCTGCCATTAGAGAGTCATCAATCCTCCAGGTTTCTCAGGAAGACTTCATGTTCCAGATCTGAACTGTTCATGCTTGAACTTCACGGATTTAATATTGTAAAATGTGAGTAAATAACCTTTTGAAGAAAATGTTGGAGAAGTGATCTTTTTTTTTCTGTCATGTAAGGGAGCTTTTACCGTACAGTTCCAACTCCATTAGAAGGTAGCTTTGGAGTTGATGTTCTAGTAATGGCGGGTTTGTTTGTTTGTTTTTCCAAGATAGACAAATGCTAGAGCCAGGAAGGAAAAAAGGTGATCTTGTGTTTGTATCTGCAGAATGTTCATTTTAACTTTGTACTAGACAAGCCATTGTTGATCACTTCAGAGCAGAAAGAAAGGGAAAAGGAGGGACTCAACCCTAAAATACTAAACTCTGTTTTGATTTTTTTTCTTTCTGCATATTGATCAGAGGTTTGAGCTTGGACTTTCTTTTGGTTTCCGTGCTGACGTCGCAGTGAGTCAACCTCTCACTTAATTTGTCATTCATTAAAAAAAGAAAAATCTGTGCCAGAGTGGGACCAGTTTGCAATACACAAACACTGTGAGCACGGGGCAGAGCCGCTCTGCGGCACCAGCACCCTGCGGAGGAGCCCGGCTCCTGAGGCGCTGCATTTGTTCCAGAAGTTGCTGCTCTGCCTGGTGTTACACACTGAATTGTCAGACCGCGGCTGAAACAAAGGCCCCAGCAGGTCAAGCTAGCTTAGGTTCACTGCTATGGGCTCCTGTGCAGCAGCATGCTGGATATAGGCTTACTGGAAACATGACTTTATTTTTAATTATTTTCACTCTCTGAACCATTTTCAGTGTCTGAGCTGGCAATTTTCTAGAACACTGTCTTCTCCTGTGCCGTGTGATTTTTTATTTTTTTTCCTTTTCCTCTGGGAATTGGGTTACAAAAACCATCTGAAAAGGATTTATGCATAGTTTTTCTTAATAAAATAGGGTTGCTTTTTTAAGACAAGGTTTTAGTGGTTGTGGAATACTACCACTACTATATCAAAACATAACAAGTCACTCCCCAGTAAACATAGTCTTTGGGCTAAAAGCGGAGATCAAACAGATCCCATGTGTCTGCATTGCTATTCCGGAATGTGATTTCTCTCCCAAGACTGACTTCAGAAGAGAGAATCCTAAGAAAGGATTGGTCACAGGAGTAAATTACTATGTATGTTTGCCAGAGTTAAGTCAAACATCTCAATTCTTGGCCATCAAAACTAGGAACAAAAGTGAAAGTCAAGATCATGGAATCAGAATCATAGAACCATAGAATAGTTAGGGTTGGAAAGGACCTTAAGATCACCTAGTTACAACCCCCCTGCCATGAGGAGGGACATGTTGCACTAAACCATGTTGCCCAAGGCTCTGTCTAACCTGGCCTTGAACACTGCCAGGGATGGAGCAAATATAATAACTAAGAACATTCTCTAGGAAAAGTTGGAATTTTTTTCTGCTTTTAAATATCTGTTGAGTAAAACTTTCACACCACTTCTGGGGTATGAAGGCAGCAAGACTCCATTAGATACAGGAAAAAATAAAGTCTTGTCTGATATGCTATTAGATCTTGAAGATGAATACTGAGGAAGTGAGATGTTACAGAGGGTTTATCTACAGCACCATAGTATAGTGCATTTGCATCACAAAGAAAAGAAGATCCAACAAGGCGTCATGATTGAAAACTGATCAAGTTTTTTATACCTACTAAGTATTTTATACTTAATCCTTGGAACTCCTTTTATTCATGCACTTACCCATCTGCTTTAGAATAGAGTGCAAACTAGTATTGACATGGATAATGACATCTTAAAGGCTTTTACCCATAGAATGGAAGACAGAATTCTGCAGACTGGAGAGTATCCTACTTCAAATATGGTTAAATAACAGAGAACAGAGTATGCATTATGTTATATTTATAACAAGCTGGTACAAAGTCTGCAATTTTTTTACTCCAATGTTGTAATTGTAATTCAATAGAAACAAGATCATAGTTATCAGTGACTGAAACAATTGTCAGAACCTATTTAATTAAAGGCTTAAGCATTCACTGAGTTCTATTTTTTGAGGTCAAGAAACTGGCAGGTAATGTGCATTTCAAAAGCCAGCCTAAGACATGGTAGAACAATCTCCATCTGAAGACTGTTAAACACCATTCAGCAGAGCTGTAAATTTGGTGACATGGTGTAAAAAGACTTTACAGACTGTAGCTTACTGCAGACACTGGAACATGTATGTATGTGACTAAAGTACTCCTCTAGCTTTAAACAAGCATTAGAAAGCAAAGATAAATTCAGGATTAAATGTCAAGTGTCAGAAAGAAATTTATGGTTTTCTTTAATAAGTTGTTTAAAAATATATCAGCCTTCCATTCTTAGGACATCTAGAAAGCAGATGAATTTGAAGTCAGCCATTTGCTAGGAGCAATATACACCGAATTTGAGAACAGCAGTCCACAAGAAACATCCTCACGAAGGTATTGCTTGCTATTTGCAGCCCTTTTTAAGGTACTCTAAGCAAAGAATTCTGCAGTGAGCCAGGATATATGGGCCCTGATCTGAAGGAACTCTTATCCTGTTCAATGCCAAACAGGCCAGAAACAAATGCATTCCCCAGTAATGAAGGAATGTAAAACTTCTCAAGTCCAAGATCCACAGACAAGCTTGCAGAACAATAAACTAATTATTGTAAAATAGGTAACTTTCAAAGATATGAATAATTTCAGTTATTTTCCATTATATTTTGGATTACCATTGCAGTTTTTCAATTTTCCAAATAATACTCCAATAGTGATGTAGTTTGATGCCTTTTCTATGCCATTTCATTTTTAGGCTCTTCTACTGTGGCACTGAGTGGAAGGATGCAGGGAAAACACCAGGAAGAATGATGTATAAAACTAACGAAATCATTGACATCAATTTGGAATTAATGAAAAACATATTCACTTTGTAATATGTTTCGACTGTGTTCAGCAAGTAAGAAATAACTAATTCGGTGCTGAAACCAATAGGTATGCTCACATAGACTACAGGTGAGGGCATTTTTCTTAAGAATCACAAGAATTGACCAGCAGCTCTGCCAACTGGCATGGCAACATATTCCTTACCTGGGAATGGTGGTGGTGGTGGGGTGTTCTTATTTAAAAAAAAATAGGGAAGTTTCCTGGCACTACAGCTGAGAACAGAAGCTTGGGAATGTGATCTTTTTGTCCAGTATAGCCTAAAAGCTCAAGAGCCAGATGAGTCACACACAGAGGTACTGTGAGTAAATGTAAATTTTGGGTATGTAGGTTTGGTTTGTTTGGATTTGCCTGCACCAGACTAGCAGCTTGTAACTGACACAAATGTTAATCCTGCACACAAATAACAGAAATACAGAACTGAGTAATGGGCTATTGCACAGGGCTGCTTTGACAGCTCAGACACCGAGTTCTTCTGTAGGGAATGAGGTCAAAGCCTCAGGCCTTTCCTGAAGGTTCAAAACGTGGGGCTGGCATAATGGTCTAGAGAAAGCAAGCTGATGGTGGACAAGCAAGAGCATTCAACTTGCTCATCCCTAAAATGCTGAATGGGCCAAACTGCTGGAACTTGAGCTGCAAGCTCAGATCTGAAGGAGCTTTAGTCTTACCTGGGGCCCTGGCAAATCAGAGCTCTCAAAACCAAGTAATACTGATCGTGTGAAGTGCCAGACTGTCCTGGGTTCAGCTGTAGCAGTTATTTTTCTCCTTCTTAGTAGCTGGTGCAGTGCTGTGTTTTTGACTTTAGCCTGAGAACAGTGCTAATAACACACCAATGTTTTCAGTTGTCGCGAAGTAATGTTTACTCCGATCTAGGACTTTCTCAGTCTCGTGCTCTGCCAGGGAGGAGGGGAAGCCGTGAGCAAGCAGAGACAGGACACCTGATCCAAACTAGCCAAAGGGGTTTCCATACCACAGTGCGTCATGCCCAGTGTAGAAACTGGGGGGAGTCACTTGGTAGGTCCAGATCCCTGCTTGGGTGGGGCTGGGTATCGGTCAGCAGGTGGTGAGCAATCATATTCTCTCCCATTGTTATTTCCCTTATCATTACTATTATTGGTGGTAGCAGCAGTGGTTTTGTGTTATACCTTAGTTCTGGACTGTTCTTATCTCAACCTGTGGGAGTCACATTCTTTCGATTCTCCTCCCCATCCCTCTGGGAGCAGGGGGAGGAAGAAGGTGGGGAAATGAGCGAGCGGCTGCGTGGTTCTGAGTTACTGCCTGGGCTTAAACCATGACATGTTTGGCTTGTAGGTGCTACTTTAATGCTAGTAGTAACAGAGCATGACAATACATACTGATGTACAATACTGATTCAGACTCAAGACACTTTCTCCAGGTATAAGCTAGATGAGCAGCTGAAGTTTGTATAAACCTGCCAGTTCTTGTCAGCTAAGGATCACAGCTATGAAATGCCAGGAATTAAAGTTCTGATAATAAATGAGTAATGTTAATTAAATCATTGGGCAAATAGAAACCCCACACAATTTATTTGCCATCTCAACTGCCTGACTTAAAAGAATCAGGGAAAAAAAGATCACATTCTCCTATTCTTGCACAGGAACATCTTAACTATCCCAGAAATAGCACTGCAGTTACTGTTATAGATAGACAGCTGGAAATGCAGTCTCCAATAATGAAAATATGATTAGTGAGATTCCTTCCTGCTGGCAAGCACTCACCCACAACCTCACCCATCCATGATGAAAATAACTTTAGTTCTTGGTCATTGCAAAGGGGGTGCACAAATAGTTAGTTTCATGGATGGCTACATCAATATTTGGCAAGAATACAAACCCTCTCTTTAGCTGCATGCTAGCCAACCTGTCAGTGCTTATAGTCAAGATTATACAGTCTTCAGGCAAACAAAAATGCTGAATTCCTTAGGGAGCAAATCTAAATATACCCTGAAGTATATTTAGATTGGAGGCAAGGCCCATAACCTTTGAAAGCCAGGCCTACAGTAGAGTACATTTGAATTATGTCTACCAAGTAACTGAAGTAGCAGTAAGTAACCTAGAGCTTTTGAATAGCCACACAACAGTAGAAAGCACATCTTGGCATGGTACTTGCATTACTTCCCCCCCCCCCCCCCCCCGCCCTGTATTGCAGAGTTAAAATTTTAATTAAAATACTTGGAGATTAATTTCCATAAAACTGCAGTTTCTCTGGGACAGTTTCTTCAAGCTCTCTTGGGTCCTTGCTCATATCTTACAATTGATATTATCTGTTTTGTTAGCCGTTTTTCCTAGCTCAGTGAAAGTAGCCTATTGGGCTTTCAATCTATTCCTTTTCCTAGACCACCCAATAACCAAAGCAAAACAACTGAAAAAATCCAAGTTTTTTTTAATGTACAGTTTTATATAGAACACAACTGAGAAAAATGTGAAAATATAACCCTCACTATAATTATAATTGCTGAGGTGCCTGATCTTGCATTCCTTCAGTTTAACCACTGCAAAAAGAAAAGGAGAAAAATAGTCTCGGGATCTGATCCTCATGAGCATATTAAGAGCAATATAATACTTTGCATTTCCTTAACTGGGCTTTGGGTCAATCCTCACCCCAACTGTAAGATTTGCTTTAGAAATTCAAGAGGGAAAAGCTGAAAATTTTACTGCGAGATGAGCATCCTGGGGTGATCACCTAATACACTTTTTCTTCACCAGGAGCTTTCCAAACAGAAAGATATGCATATGCTAGCTGAAAAGTATCTCCACTGGTTTCAGTGCTGTTTCAGACATGAAGATCTGGTGGTGTTGGAAAGAAAATCCAGCCCAGTAAGTCCCAATAAACAGAATTTTATTCAATCAGTTTCATCCTTTTTCACCAGAAGGTAATTTCAAGTAAGAAAGGGAAAGGGGGTACAAATTGAATAAATACCCAGCCGGGATTCAGAGTCACCCTTTTCAATCCATGTAACAGATTCATCATTCAGCTGAATCCATTCAGTGCTGCTCTTTTAAATCTCTAAGCAGGTGAAAAATTACCATGTTCTTACTGGAAGATGCTATGTTGATGCAGTATGAGCATTAAACAGTACAGAATAAGACCACATTGCTAGGAACAGCATTCAAGGATACCATTTTCTTTTGCCATCACCTCTGTTCCTCACACAGAAAGACTCATTTTAGTATTTTGGAAAAGAGAGAGAAAGATGTAGAAATTGCTGCCAAGCTTTGTCTTAAATCACAGCATACTTACAGCAGCTGCTTTACCATTTTCTTTCACGGTCTCTTAGCTGTTCAGCAACAATTTCACCTGTTGTCTTTGATCTACAGTTATCTTAAGTGCCACCAAACAGTCCAACTGAATCTTTAATAGCTCCTATGCAGAACAGGCTAGTAAAGGGAAGATGTTATTCACAGATCATTCTGTTCAGTCAGAGAACAGGCATCTCGTGTATCAGGAACATTAAGAAGTGACAGAGAAGGAGAAGAACATGGGTCCTGCCCACACTTTGAACAGCACTATTCCTGGAATCCAGTATTCCCACTTCTGGAAGAAGAGTCAAAACAGTCTTTATTCCTAAAATTGCTTGCCACCACCTTCTAAGTGCAAGAATTGCAGTAGTATTAGCACAGCTGTCCAGGCATCATGTACATCTTTGGTTAATCTCTTAGTTAAGACATTTCCAGAGACTATTATTACAGGCTTTTTCTGGTGGAACTTTACTGCAACAGTTCCAGTACTCTCACTGATGGAGGTTTTAATAGTGCACAGTCTTTACAGAGTGACCCTGCTACACAGGCTTTATAAATGCTTCACAAAGTGTATGAACAGCGGAGCTCTCATCTGCATAACAGTGGTAATTATGGGCATTCATGCCTTCCAGTATTTATCAGGGTCTTTGATCTTTTGACTCCTGCTGTTACGGGGCATCAAGCTACAGCCGAAAAAACCCCCAACAAACCAACCACTTACCCTTCGTATTTCCATTCCTTAAATGTTCCTCAGGCGCAGAAACATAACATAACATAGCATAACATAACACAGCATAACATAACCTAACATAGCATAACATAGCATAGCATAGCATAACATAACGCAACGTAACATAACATAACATAACATAACATAACATAACATAACATAGTATACCCCTTCTTTCACTAGACAAGTGACAACAGGGATTTCTTTGTATAGCTGCTGACTTGTGGATGTAAGTAACAGGTAATGAATTTTCAGTCCCTGCTTGAGTGCAGTGCTCAATGCTAATGATTTACCAGTCCATACTGGTGATAGGATAGTTCAAACCATTTGATAGAACAGCTGGTTCATCCTGAACTGATGTGTGCCTCCCAGAAGGAAACAAACACCTGACGCTAGATCTGAAGTGGTGAAGAGACTCTGTATAGGGCTTTGGGCAATAAGGAGGAGTATTAAGGGTCCTTTCCTTGTTGAACACATGAATTCTTCACCGCTCACGGGATAGCTGTGGTGTTTGCCCAGGTTGGCAATGTGTCCAGCCCAAACATAGGTCTTCCCCATGTGTTGATGGCCACTGAGACACAGAAGACTCCAATGATGTTCATCACTACTCCAGCTTTAACCTGTGAGGACACAAGTCCAAACCAACAACAATAACCAAACACCAGCACATCAAATTGCAGCAAAGCCCATTTGTACATACACAAGAAAGACACATGGCCAAATAAATCACAGAAATAGCCATTGTACCCACTGTCCCATGTTCTTGCTTAGGTGGAACACACTGTGCAAAGCCTTTGAATGCTTTGCTGTATAACTGATCTAGGAGCTTTAAGGCATGTAAAAATTACTCTTATTAGTTAAAGAACAGTTCTGCCTCCTTCGACTCTCCACTTCAAAACCCGATAATGCGTGGCTGCTGGGCACAGAACCTGCACTGTGCGGTCTGGCGGGCAATCAGAGGATCAGAGCCTAGGGCAGCTAATTGTTACCTTCTGCTTTCAGCTCCGGTGGAAACAAGGCTCCAGCTACACTCGCCAAAGCCTCACAAGACTGGAAAGCACTGGATGCATTTTAACCCTTCAGTGTTTATGAGACTTATGACTTGTCAGTTTTTAATTTCAATTGGTCTGGGCTGTATGTCTGCCGAAGCCTGTGAGAAAGGTACTGTTCCTTCAGAGATGCAAATCCTTATGGCAATATTAAGACTGCATAAGAGAGAGGTATACAGTGATAGTTACAGCCCACAAGATCTTCCTGATACTTTGTAAATACTTGGCTAAGAAAATTAAACTCTCACCATATTTCAGGACAAACTTAGTAGGGAGCTTCAGATAAGAGAACAGGCAATTATCATCTTACCATATCCCAAACACGGATGTGGCCATAGGAAAACACTATCGCATTTGGCGGTGTTGCAACAGGTAGCATGAAGGCAAGGGAAGTACTGAGAGTACCAGGCAGCATAAGATACAAAGGATTGATTTTGATAGATGCAGCCTGCAATGAAATGGAGAGAATATCACGCTGAAGGTGTTCCAAAAGAAAAACATAAAGAACATTTCCCAGCCCACTGAGGCACACAGGCTCGTTTCATTTCCTGCTATTATATCACCAATTTGCAAGCATTTTATTCCGAAATCCACACATGCTTAAAGATAACTTTGCTCTCGTTTCCTGTCCCACAATACTTAAAAACAATGCTTGATTCTTTCTTGTTGTTTGTTTTACTCTATGGTATAATTTGGAGTTCTGGTCAAGTTTATCTAACGGTCTTTTCTTTGACCTCAGACCACACTTCTGCCAGGGTAACACAGGGATGGGATTATAATTACTAGGCGTGTGGAGGACCACTCTCAGATGTTACATAAACTCTGTGGGACTCAGAACTTAAGTGCCAATTTAAGCCACTAATTGCTCAGCACCTTGATTGGGATCATTTTACTTTGATGAAATGGTCTAAGAATAAAGCAGTTGTATTTCCAAATTAAAGAACAAAGTAACCTATTTTTTCCTTTATGTTACAGTTTCAATTCTGCTCAGAAAAGGCAGCAAAAGTTACCAGGTTTTCCTCAGTTTTAAAATTGCTCTAGCTTCCTATGGAAAATGACACATTTCTAATAATCAGGCCTACCACTTTCTGTTGTCAAGCATAAAACCATGAAGATGAAGGAACCACGCAAGGGATGGATAGGAAATGCTGGATTTTCGTTTGGTTCAATGTTTTTGATTGTGTGTTTTTCCAGTTCTGAGTTGATGGTTTAACTACAAAATGACTGGAAGTAACTGAAGTTTGCTGGTCTGTACTTAAAAAGTGACTCTCACTTTACTTTCTCCAGGGCCAAGGGACACACCTTACAGAAGGCTTGAACTGGCTTCCTTTTCAGCAAGGGTGCCATCAGACAGGCATCCTGAATTAGCTGCTTCTCCCAGGTTGTTGGTTCTCAGGTTCCAGGCAGATAGGTGGGGCAGCCTGGGGAAAGTTTGCATTCCCACTTTTTATGTACATATGATGCTATAAACATAGCAGTGAACACCAGCTAAAATCACTATCCATTATGGTATACTGTCAAACGGACTGTTTCATTACTGGCTTTCAGATTAACATTGGAGCAGCATTCAAGACAATAAATACGATACTGCTTTGCCACTAGAGATTGTCACTTTAACTCTGATCTCCCAGTTGGTGGGATAACAGGATGGAAGTAATCTTACCATGGATGCAAAGACAGGTAGGAAGAGGGTGGCTGTGGCTACATTGCTGGTGCATTCCGTGAAGACAGCTACTATAAGTGAAAGTACCGTTGCAATGGCCCATGGTGGGATGGATCCTAATGGAGTCATTTGACGACCCAGCCAAACTGAGAGCCCAGATTTCTGACAAGAAAGAAGAGTGTTTTTCAGTGAGGCTCAGAACCCCTAGCTCATGTAACAGGGAACTCACATTATGTGTAACATTCCTGTCAAATGATGCCAAATGACTCCTGAATTATATAAACACCATTCGGCAAAGTGCATCAGCCTCCAAGAGGTAAGATAAATTGGAGGACTTGGCCAAAGCACACAAATTCCTGAAAAAGAGCCACAAATATTCACCTCTCCTCCCAGTTTTTGCTACTTTGGATCTGCCTCCAGATCTGAACATCTCTACTGGGTGTGGCTTTGGGTACATGCCCAGTAATACAGGACTAGATAATGAACCAGGGAAGTTTGCCTTTGAGTCAGAGAAAAACAGATGTCAGGACATACTGCGCTTGCATCAGCCAAAGCAAAACCTCCTCCCAGCAGCAGCACAACGCTCCAGGGCATCTTCCTTTGAACCACATTCCACTCTAGCAGCGGGTCTGATAAAAATGGCTTTTTTACATCTGAAGTGAGAAATGAAAAGCAGAACATGTTTCAGGAGAGTCAAGATATTTCGTCTTCTGTTCTATAAGCTACCAGGAAAAGACCCAACAGGCAGATGCATGTTACTGAGAAACCTGCATAGGGTAAGGGTAATACACATGAGCAGGGACCGTGCCCCAGCCCTGCCCAAGATGTGTCGGAGGTGAGCTACCCTGAAGAACTGCGTGCAAATCCAGTATATGTGTCTGCCATGTTAGCTGGAGCTGGCTGTTTCACAATGTTACACTTTCTCTTTTAAATACCTTCTTTAGTCTGTTCAGGGTCAGACGTGCTTGCATTCCAGCCCGTGAATTTGGGTTTGTTAGCAGGAAGGATAAAGAGTAGCAAGGCAATAAACATAGCAGGAGCAGAATCAGTGATATACCTAAAGAAGAAAAGAGAATATAGCTTAGAAAATAGACATCTTTCCTCCTAGAAGATGGCTGCCTTCTAGCATTGCAGTCACTGCTCTTTGGTGTCCTGTTTGGGGCTTGTACATTAGCAATATGGCTCATCAGTTCACGACTGAGGTCTCTCAGACCTGCCACAACAGAAACACAGCAATAAAAGAAACTAGCTACAATACACATCGATAACCAGAGTCACAGATGACACCGGCTCCTGGGAGCAGGATTCCTTCTCTGTGGTGAAGCCAGCGTTCAACAGTTGTATCTCAAAGAACAATGTGTAAAGAAATGGCCTGAATGATAATCCCATTGTGCATTAAGGGCATGTTATACCCTTAATATGCCACAGACAGTCTACAAAGAAGCCACTTAGAGCACCAAATCAGTTTCCCAGTGAGTTCTAAGCTATTGTTCAGAAGTGATATTGCCAAATATTCATATCATACTGCAACTTACTGGAGCTCATAAACACAAAACAGTAACACGTATACCAGCGTGACTAAGACCAGCATTGCAGAAGTTTCTCTTTTTTAGGAGTTTCAGCTTGCTCCATGTCCCAGGCTCCAGCCTTCATTGCAGTACAAACTGTCAAACAACAGATCAACTGGTGATCTCACACACAAGCAATAGGATCAAGCGCAGCAAACATGTGAATTCCAATAAGGTTGGAACTAATGACTCCACACTCAAAATGGAATGTAAGATCAAGGGAATCTGATTCACAACCAAGAGGGTGCAGGACAAAAAAACCCCTAAAACTTACTTTTCTCCTCCTGGGAAGATTCCGGCGGCCCAGCCTTTTATAAAGCCTGGGTGTCTGGAAAACCACAAGAGAACCAGCAAAATAAACATTAGGAGGACATTGAATTCAGCATAAGAGATAGGGCCTAACTTCTTCATTTCTGTCTTCAGCACATTGTACGCAGCTTTTTCTTTATCACTTTTCTCTACTCCACAGCCCCAGCTTTCCTTAAAGCTTTAAGAAAAAGGGAGAAGAAAATACTATAAGTATTAACATACTAGAAGGATTTAACATGCTTGCCATTCTGAAGCTGTCACTCCTGGGCACAGACACAGACTATAGCAGAGGCCAGGAACAAAGAAATGACAAAAGCGTCAAAGTACTTCATGGGGACGTGCCAGTTCTCACAGAAGAATGGGGTCTATGAATGGATCTAAGTATCTGTCCAATTTTGAGCAGCCTGGGATGAAAACCACAGTTTTGAATCAAGGGTAGCAAACCAGATATGCTAGCTCTCCTAGGGCTGACATTCACAGATCTGAAACTGAAATATAAAAAGGCAATTCTGTCTGAACATTAAGAATATATAAAGCTTTTGCTTAGTGCAACTCCCATGAACACAAAAGGTTTCCAGACCTCAGAAGTTGCTGTGAAATGGAACTGCTCTCTGCTACAAAACTAGTAACTTGTCAGTGGATTTGTCTGACCTGTATTTCTCAGTAAGCTGATCTGCATTAGCTGAGGGGTTTACACAATATCATGTAGTTAAATACTCACTTGAGTCCTATGAAGGAGCACTGTAACCAAAGCCAAGCTAGTACCAACATCAGAATCATGTTTGGGAATGAAAACCCAAACCAGGAAGCAAAATTCACAATATCATTATTGTTGGGGTATAACCTGAAAAGATAAATGTTTTCTGCGTGAAGTCAAAACATTTAGTAATCTGCTCTCCCATTAACATGTGTAAGTGACAATTGTCCATGTAAATCTGGGACAACCATTTACGTAATTATAGGCAACATCCATAGCCTAAGTGAAGTCAAGAGGAAGGCAGTCTGGATTTCAGGGAAAACCTATATGATTCTTGATTTTCCCTGTATTTTACTTTAATGCATATAGGATTCACATTTTAGATCTCAGTAAGACAAGCACTGCTGAAAGATCCCACACACATCCTAGGTACCTTTCACTTCCAACACGGCTGCTCATTTAACCCAAGACAGGACATTCTTTCTTCCTCCCCATTCATGCTAATAAGAGAGCAGGAATTGTCTTTCCTGAAATTAATAGCTGTACTTCTGCTCACTTCAACAGAAGACAAAGTTGCTGGTTGGCTTCAAAGAATGAAGCCAGCATTTTAAGAACAGCAATTTTTATTCTTCCCTGTGTCCATCAATAATGACTGGAGGAAAAATATCTATAGCAAATTTCCATCTGGGTGTTAAAACCAATGGGTAATGTGGCAGCTGAGGCTGAAGTACTCCCAACAGAATCATCGAATCATAGAATCAACTCAATTGGAAAAGACCTTTAGGATCATCAAGTCCAACCATTACCCCAGGACTGCCAAGACCACCACTAAACCATGTCACTGAGGGCCTCGTCTACACTTGCAGGACTTGGAAAGACTGTTGAGGGACTGTTGTGGAATCTGCAAAATTTCCACTGGAGATTGGGTTGCATTTAAACCAATTCCCACACTCAGTTTAGCAAAGAGAGTATTTTGTGGATAACTCCTTTCCTTTACAACAGTGTCTGTACAGTTTTCACAGCCACAGCATGGAAAAATAAGATTACAGGAGAGGCTAAACTATTTTTAGCTCTCTTCAGTGTGCTTATGAGAAGAGTTAATCATACATTCTTCTGATGCTCTTCACTGCAGTTCCTCTGCTGATGTGTTACATTTCAGTTGAAGAAGTGGAGGCAGAAGAACCAGTATCTCATGATTGACCAGCTCTCTACTGATTACCAGCAAGTATTGCCAAGTTTCTCAGGAGACCTATAACATCACCACACAGCTGCCTAAAAAAGGTTGAAGCGAAACAATGGGTCTCATCACTTTATACACATTCCTCACTCTTAGTTCATCAGCTGGTTATTGCTTATAGTTTGCAACTGAAATTGTCATCTAAGACGAGTCAGTTGGTCACAGAAACAGTAAGATAGTATAAGTAAGAGAAATAGCAAAAATTACTTACTGATTCATCTGGCCTTTCAATACCACATTTGGTGCTGTTCCAGTGAGTGTTGCAGTTCCTCCAATGCTGGCAGCATAGCATATGCAAAGTGTCATTCCCTTACATATCTGCTTCTTCCTCTTCTTTTCGTCAGATCTGGGGTCATCGGGGTCTTGTCCACTGCTTATGGCTAAACACAAAGAACAAGACTCAGGTAAAATTAGGGTTGCAGAAAGTTCAGGACAGGGTCTGTAGGTTCAGTACAGTTTGTGTATGCCATTTATTTTAATTCAAAAAACCACAGGTACTTCCCTAAATACTTTGGACTCATGTTCATGGGGAGCTAAAGAGAGAGGCTGACAATCTGAGTCTACATGATCCAAGGATGCTGTTGTCCATATAGGTGCCCTAGTTTCTCAGCAGTAATTTCCTGTTTCACAGCAAGGCTTACCGCCAGCCACATACTGAAGTCACTGGAACCATTCCAATACCACAGTAAGAACCCAACTAGCTTTAATAGCTGTGAACATAGGCAGAAAAAAACCCGCCCAAACCCGAAGTATTGCCTGGTATAACTGTTAGATCAATATGCTGTGCCAGTTTACATCAACTGTGAAATTCTGCTGCTTTGTCCATTGTTCTCAGAGGTTAACAGTCTAATCTTGAAGTCTGACTGGACTAATGGAGCAGGACAATGAATTTATGGCAATTACAACCAACTCAACAATACCAAAAGGTATTTTTGCACACATTTATTACCTTCACTACATGCTAAAATAAATTAGCCAGCAAAGCCATGCAGATCCTTCTAATCAACATTAAAAAGAGCATTTGCAAATATGAAAATCTATCTTTAATACAACTGTTTGGAAGCTAGAAATGAGCAACCTTACAGAGCAGTCTGTGTGACCAAATGGCATTCTTGTGGGTTTGCACATCTTACATAAACATGGTGTCTGAGCTTTGTACAATCAGAGTGCATTCTCCCTTCACAAGTGAGGTAAGAAATGAAGCAATCAAAAAGCAGAGATCATGGTTGTATCTAAACTATGTCTCCAAGGTCCGAACAAGTACAGCAGTTATGAGTCAATCTCGTAACAGAACAATGTCTGGCACACATAAACACCCTTTTTATTACATTGTGTCTTCCATGGACATGTCAGCCAGAAAATAGGCCTGTTGTGTCTTGGGCAGAAAGCCTGAAATATGGGACGCAGAATGCGATACCAACATTTGCACTCACTCATTCTTGCACACAGTCACACAGGGAATTGTGGCAGATCAACTTGCTAATTCGGTAAAATCACATCTCCATTAAGATCCCCAAAACAATCCTTCTTCTTTTGAAAGAGAAAGGCACCACAGATCTGATCTTTAATTGTATTTAATAATGTAGCCTTCTTTAACTGCACTGCAGAGAAGCAAAACCAGAAGGACTGAGTTTATGCATGTGGATCAAATCAAGTGAAATCTACTGCAGAACCACAGCATTGACAGAAGTACCTTGCGGAGTCAAGCATCAGGTTAAGATCACACTTGAAAGCGTCCCAAACAGCAGTTTGTCTACTGTGAGTCAAATGACACCAGCTCCTCTCATCCATGTAGCTTTTAAAGTATTCCTCTTTCTTCTCCCCACCTCCACATACAATTAGGTCAATAAAGAGATATTTATTACTCCAGAACCAAAATAGGCCATGTTTGCACAAAGTTTTTCAAACATTCCTACATGGCTTAGAAGCTGAATCTCCACTGATAATCACAAGACTGGGATCCTCGGGGTTGGATTATACTTCCCACAGGATATGCTTTTCACTTCCCTGAGAAGGCAGTTAAGTCTAGGGAAACTATGGGAGAATGACCACAGCTTGAAGGAAAGAACATAACAATCTGCATGGGATCTAGCACCAAGCAGAACAAAATGGCAACCAGGGAAACAGGAAGCCATTTTGTAAAACCTAGGTGTCATGCATTCAGTCAGGTCACCATCCTTTCTTTGGAAAAGGCACAGAGAACTCTTTCTGGGTCAGGGAGCTCTGAGCATAGCAAGTTCAGTAGAATCAACTCACTGCAGAGACCCTTACCATGCACTGAAGTGGGATCTGATGCATTCTTTTCCTCCAGCTCGATCACCTTGTTTGTTTGCCCAGTTGCTTGTTCCATCATGGTCATATTGTACTCTGTGTTGTCCATCTGATCCAGGACAGCCTGGACAATGGGAACCATCATAGCAGTGGTGGCTGTGTTACTTATCCACATGGACAGGAAAGCAGTGACAATCATAAATCCCAGCATGAGGCTGAAAAGAGAGAAACAGTCAGAGGAGATGGGAGGAAAAGAAAACAGGCTCTTCTAGGCATTGTAGTTACAGGGATGTGCGTAGTGTCCAGTAATACAGAAAAGAGCCAGATTTCCTTCCAGGACAGCTCTGCCACCTTCACTGAAGGAACCACAGAAAGCCATTTAGCTCCTTAGTCTACACATGAAGTCTGTCATCATTTTGCCTCCAATGGCAAGCACCTAAAATTTAGTCAGATGCTGGTTTTGGCTAAAGGACAAATACACTGCTCCTACTGCCAAACTTCACCTCTGTGAAGTCTGCACAAGTGCAGAGAGCTAAAGAGGTTCTTGAAGGTTCCCTTCTCTGATGACTGTTAAACACCATCCCTAGGCCTCTGCAAAATTGACAGAGGCAAGGAAGAAGTAATGCAATACTCTTACAGTGCAGGTTTCGCCCCAAGAATCAGCAGGACCTTCAGCGCGATCCTTTTGTGAAGATTCCAATGTTCAACAGAAATTGCAACAATCAGCCCTCCAACGAAGAGCATGCTTGTGTCATTTAGGTACTGAAAGCACACCTGAAAGACAGAGAAGGTAGGTCAGGTGCCGAAATGCTGCCTCTTGCTAGCTTCACTAACATGTTTTGCCTTCTGCACTCCCAAAGCCATTTTCTGCACCAGGCCCCATCCCAACACTGGCAGAAGGGGAAGATCCAGCCTTAGAGCTACCTCCAGTTTCCTGAACCCTTGATCTCCTGTTTAAGTGCTGAAATGTTCAGCGCAGGGGCTCTTTGTGCATCATGCACCTTCTTTTTCGATCATCAGGAGTTAATAAAGTACAAAATGACAGCAGTTTCCTAAAACATTGTTAGGAGCTCAAAGTATTGTGTAGGTACCAGAAAGGCCGAGCTCCAAAATGGCTTTCTCAGCACCTTTAGCAATCATACCTACCCTTACTAGCTTGTTGGCCAGTAGTGAACCTGGGCTACAGTACCTAAATACAGCCTTGGACTAAAGCACTAGCACAAACAGCCAGAATGAGCTTTGGAGGGGACATAGTGTACTTGCTGGCATCATGATGTCTCCCCTGTCGGAAGAAGTTTGTTCCATGTATTTTGAAATCTCACAGAGAGTATGTCACACTGCTCTCTTATGGGATGGGTTATGAACACACAAACTGCTGGCACTAGTAGGTACAGCAGGATCCACGCCCAGAAACAGACCTTTCCCTCTACCACCTTAAGCCCAACATCTGCAAAATTTTGGGAAAATGTATGTTTACACATACATTTATATTTACACATACATTTCTCTGCATCTTCCCATACAAGAACCCTGAACACTGCTCAACATAGAAACAGCACCACAGAACTGGAGCGCTTTCCTGTCTGATTTGTTTGCTAAATATTGTCGGGGGAGCAGAGCAATGGATTTCCCTGTATCAGACCTGGACTGAGCAAGCTCCTTACTGATTTAGAGCTCAGAACTCCAAGCAGAGGGAAAAATACCACAGGCATGAGGGAGGTAACAGCCAGTGGGATCACTTCAGTGCACCAGTACACAGCCATGATGATGATCATATACGCACATTTGGCCTCCTGCAATATAATGGAAGACACATTTAAGCACAGAAAATTATTCTTAAAGAAACATGTTGGTAGCTCTTACAAAAGGCCTGAATACTCCATTGTCTGTAGTTTAACCAGTTATGCTGAAATAGGTAGCAGAAAACCTGAGGATTTAAACTTGTACTTTTAAACCTTGTTCTGAAGTTGCTTGCATGAAAAGATCTTTTTGACCACAGTATTTGTTTTAATGCACCCTCCCAAAATGTACAGTGTGAGAAAAACAAACCTTCCACAACTAGGTACGTACAGTTTGCACTGTGCAATTACCTTTTGGCAGCTGAGGTGAGCAGATTTCACATCTAGGAGCCAAGAATTGTTAATCATGTTTGTAGATTTGGGCATTTCTATTTTGAGTTAATTATTTTGAAATGGATGGCCAAATTTCCCAGTGCATGTGATTAGCTTGTGTGAAATTCACAAGTCTTTGAGGTGTGTCCACTGGCACACCTGAGCCCAGAAACTATTGTCGCTGAATCATTCGAAAGTTCTAACTATTATCACTGAATAATTTAAAAGTTCTTAACTTTTTAAGGTAACTTTTAAAGTAAAATCCTTTTGCCTTTTTTTTTTTTTTTTTTGTGACTAAGCACATCAGAGGTATTTCATTACTTTCCCAATTCAGACTGTGCTTACCTAGATGGGGAAAGGGGATTCCCTAGATTAAAAATGTTGTAACCTTTTTACACAGTTGATCAGGCATTCCTGTAAGATAGATAGCCCTTCTTGGTTTGTACTTTCAAAGCTGTTCAGAGAAGCAAGCATTCATTAGCCAACAGTAAACAGGGTTTTAAAGCTTCAGTCAGTGTTCTGTAGCCCAGAATCTCCTCATGTTTAGAGTATGTGTTTACAGGATTTTATTCTAAAACAACAAATGGGACTCTATTGCAAAAATAAATGGTGTTACAGTGACATTTAAAAAGAGCTGTAAGGTGATATTTATAAATAGGGGTGTGTTTTCCTTCATTTTGTTGAGAAGCTGAGGAACTAGAAAACAGCCTTTGTCAGTAATCAGATTTATTTTTTTTTTTCCCTCCAGGTTTCCAGGAATGAATTAGAGCACAAGTTTTGACAAAAATATTTCTTCAGACACTAAAAGATATCAGACACATCCTGTATAGGTCTCTTCCCTTAACAAGTATGAGGTGAGCTCTTGACAGAATTTATGCTACACCACAGTAGCCAAGTGCTAGAACTGACTGTAGTTAATCTTTGCCAGTATGAAAAACAGATAAACAACCCTAAGTGACTAAAATTCACAATACGGAAGAAACTTTGGTTCCATAGAGTGGAGAGTAAATAATTTATATGAAGTTCAAAAATACAACCATGCTTATAAATTAACTCAAACCACCATAACCAATTCAAACAACCAAGGATCTGGAATGAAATATATATCTGTATCTATACCTATATCTGTCTGTGATTTATGGGAACAGTCGCAGAATGTTTCTTCACTGTCTAGTCAGCTGACAGCAGACACAGTGAGCTGCCTTCTCACTGAGAGCTGAAAAAGCAATCACTAACAGAAATATTCCTCTCCCACTGTGAAATACTGTAATTTCCCAGATTAGACTGATGACTTAACGTTCCTACAAATACCAAAAATTTAAGCCATACTTATTTTTTTAGGGAAATTATCTCCGTGTTGATCAAAGCAGTGTGTAACAGGCAGGAATTCCTCTTTCTGTAAAGCACTAGCATTCAACTGAAAGGCAGTGCGAATATTACTTAGACAGGTGAACCAGAATGGCTGGCAAGCTTGGCTTTATAAATATGCATGACATTTTCCTGCACTTTATAATACATTGAGCAATACAGATCACTCAGAAGAAAGGCTGCTTTTAGCATTAGAATAGCCGCTAAAGCTCTAGTAGGCTAAAATACCCCAAAAAAAACCCTTCACATTTTGCCAAGAATGCTACTAGACATTAGAGACCAAACTCTTCACTGGGTTAGTCCAATTTTATGCTGGTATAGCTCCACTGAAAGCAAAAGAGTTGTGCAATCACCGCTACTAGAGTAAGATGGATGTGAATTGGAGAATATTGCATTTGAAACCTGTTATGATCACTGCATAACACACAATGCACAGCTCCTGGCTGCACCACTGATGAAGAATGCAACTCAGCAACTCTCCCTGAAGTGTATCAGAGCCTCAGCAGCAGAGTGGGCTGGAGAACCCAGAAGTCCTGTCTTCGGTCCACTGCCACCACTACTAGATAGTGCAAGACACAATTCTAACTGTGCAGGCCAGTTATGTGTATATTTATCTTTCGCCCAAAAAGAATTGCATCCAATTTGCAAGACAGGTTTGGTCCATGGGAGCCCCGGGTCCTGGCAGTGGCACAACCCTTAGGGTGAATAGAGATTGGCACAGAGCTCCTTCTGTGAGTTGGGCTGCTGAGCACCAGTGCCTGAAGATTTTGGAGTGCAACCTGCAACACACGCTCCTGACATCTGGGACCGAGTGGCAGAAATGCTTCAGGGATGAGGTGCAGGAAGGAGCTGCTCCAGTCCCCTGCGGAGAAGCGAAGCTACCTTAGCAGGGATCACGCACTTTGCTCCGGTGACAAGGGAGATGCTGTGGCGACGGTGGCTGGTGCTGCGCAGCATGCCCAGGGCATGGCCTGCACGAGGAGGGCAAGCAGGCGGGAGCCCAGCAAGCCTGGACAGGACCCATGGTAGCCGGCTGGGGCAGGGGCTCCTGGGCAGCAGGGCCCAGACCCGGGGCTCGGGGCCGGGCCTGGGCGCAGAGGGGTGGGCTCCTGGGATAGCGGGGGCCGAAGCTGGGGTCTCTTCCCCGAGAGAGCCCCGCAGGCACTTACCCGCGTCGGCACAGCGATCGGCAGCGGCAGAAGTAGCAGCGGCGTGAGGAAGAGGATGGCGAAGGACCGGCACCTCAGCAGGGTCCGCAAGCAGGTCGGGGCCATCTTCTGTGGGGACAAACGGTCAGGGCGCGCGCAGGAGCAGCGCCCGCCGCCTTAAGTACGGAGGGACATGGCGGGGGCGACGCGACCCGCCCGCGTCCGGACGGGGGCCGGCCGCTCCCGCCCTGACGGGCCATCGGGCTCGTTCCCGCCCTGACGGGCCACCGTGCTGGCTCCCTCCCTGAGGGGGCATCGGGCTGGCTCGCGCCCTGACGGGACGTACCGTCTGTACTCGGGCAGCGGTACAGACGCGGGTCCGGAGCGATCGCGCCGCAGCGGAGCCACTGTCCTGGCGCGAGCCCGGTGCCCGCAGCCCCTGTCCGGCTCCGGGAGGTTTCCTCAGCCTGATGCAGACCGCGTCAGGTGGGCCCGGGCCGCGCCATCAAACGGGCGCCGGGACACAGCATGGGGCATTTCCCATTTCCCGGTTCCTCAGATCCCCCTCTGCACAGAACAAGGACAGCTGCCTAATGGCTGTGAATAAAGCTACCACACCAGCTGAGAGAAGGTTTTAAGAAAAATCGCCCTGCTCATGGTGCCTGCAGAAAGTTATGAGTAAGCACGTATCCTTACAATGCATATTATATGCAGGGACCAAAGTGTGACACACGGCTTCTCTCAGGTGCTGGGCTTTCAGGAGGTGCTGATGATGCCAAGGGAGGATCATCTCTCACTCACTGACACAGTGGTGAGGAAGAACTTAGCTCCTTTAGGGAAATTGAGAGTTAAAACCACAGTGGCAGTCTCCTCAAAACAAAGGTCTGTGCAGGCATGCATGGCTGTGCTTCACTGCCTACTATTTTGTGAGGGATTGTGTGCGTGCGATCTGGGTTAAAAATAACCCGGAAAGGTTAACTTGAAAGGTTATTTTTAATGTCATTCATTTCAGTGATTTGGTCCAAGTGTAGCCACAGAATTGGAATCAGAAGTGATGGTGCCACTAAGAGGGTCGCAATCACTATCAAGATGACAGAAAGGAACAGCTGGAGGTACTAGAAATCAGATTGAACACAGATATTGATATTTTATGTTCTGCTTCTGGGATGTCAACAGGTACTTGAAATTAAAGGCCAGTATAAATCGTATCTTGACAGTTTGATCCTTCAGTCTCTTAGTACAGTCTTACCAAGCAGTTACTCACAGAAATAAAGCTTTTCAGATTCCACAGCAAGTAATGAGGGAGCTTTGACTACAGCTTGCGCTATTTGTCCTCTGCTGACCAGAGGAACTTGAGTGACAGAAGTTCAAAACAAGACACTCCAATGTTAGTTTTGTTTGTAAAAGCAGTGAATGTCCACTAAGGAAAACAGTAGCCAACCGGATCTGGACTGACTCCAAATCTTCAAACCTTTAGCAGCAGTCCCTCTGGGTAACTTACCAACACAGAGGAAACTTCACACCAGTGCAAAGCCTAGCAGAAAGAATGGGAATCGGCCAAAACTTGCATTGCTGTGGCCAGTCTCCAATAAAAAAAAGGTCCATAGACAACAAAGAAAAGGGGCTACAGCACTTAAATAAGAAAATGCAGAGTTAACTCTAAAAGAGCTGTACTAGGCACACTTTGATAGACCAGTGCAAATATGATTTGCTGTCTTATGACATGCAGTACAGAAAATAAAAAATAAAAAGTAAAGCCATGAACATGTGTTGACACTTTAGATGGACTAATCCTGTGAAAGGAGTCTTGTTGTGGCTGGGAATGAGATCAGGGACTCCTGCAGGCAATTCAATTAGCCAGTCCGTGCCTCAATGTCCAATACAGAGAAGGGAATCCATATTTACTTATTGTGCAAAATTATTGCAAACTTGCCTTCAGTGTGCCATGCAAAGTACATTCTATGATATGCAACAAAACAAAGAAAGGATTTACAGAAAAAAACCAAGCATCTGAATAATAGGAAATCAGATCGAAAGACAGTGGAGTACCCTTTTCTGCTGTTCAGATAGCAATTGTCAAGCAGAATGGTGTACTTTTGGGGGGAGAAGGGAAGGAGTGTGAGAAACACAATGTTCCCTAGGGTTCTTAGGAACAGCTGACTTGGGACAGGGATGACAATACGGTGCAGGCCTCCCAAGAGATTATAGAGGAAAAGAGGGAGGTGCCAATCAAGATGAGCAAGTATCTGACTCTTAGAGATAAATACCCACTTCTCACATCTTCCCATGGAGCTGCCTGGCTAATACCAGTTGAATGAGAGAGGGAGATACAGGAAGAACATTGAGTCCGTATTTGAAAGAAAGTGTGTCTGTATCACCTTTATCTGAGCATGGTTTTATCTGAGACCTGGGTCCCAAACTAAGCAATTGGAATCTTTTTATGAATCAAAGCCAGTACTGATAAACTGAGGTTAGAAACCTAAATGTGGAGGCATTCCCAGCACTTTGACTAAAGCAAAAGCTAGGAAAAATCTTAAGCACAACCAGAGAAATAAGCAACTTTCCTTTCATTAATTTTTTTGCAAAAGTAGCCTCCTTTTCTAGAGGTTTGCGTCAGGAGGAGAGTAGGTTGGGTTGTTGGAGTGCATGTGAAATGTGTGTTCATGAGAAATATCTGTGCTGACTTTGCTGAGAAGAAATCAAATTAGTGTCAGCTTCAGTTCCTGTGGAGTCTGCTAGGAATTCAGCTAAACCCAAGTAAGCCACTGGATGTTGCAGAACAGCAGGGACAAAGTCCTGCGCTGAACTGAACCTGTAATCTTGAAGGTAAATTCTGACCTTGTTACCCCCTTGCTCAATCCATCCTGCCACCCACACTTCGTATTTAAGATTGCGCTATCACTATTTTATAAACTATTGGAGGTTTTCATGTGTCAATTCATGCTCTACTGTAAGAACCAGGAGGCTGAGAAGTTGCCTGAATCCAGACATTAGAACCACATATTCACATATCATCATAAACAGCAGAACGTGGGTGGGAAGAAGAATACTGAGTGAGGACAAGAGAGAAGATGCCTACATTCAGATAAGGAGGTGGTAAGGCTGTGCAATGCCTAGTCAAGCTGCAGGAAGGGGAGAGCATGACTGGATGAAAAGGGGGAAGAGAGCAGTTTACAATGAAGGCCAAGGCTGGGCACTGCTCTCTAATGGTTCTGTATGCACCAACAGAGAGAAGCACAGAGGAGCATGTTCGGTTTGGCAAGTCTTCCAGCTGTTCCCTGCCTTCCCCAGTCTATGCTTACAACTCAGATACATTTGGCACTGGCTGGATATGAGAGTGCTACAGGAATGGCAGCTCTTTCACATAATTTTCACACAAGCTTCCTCTTCACTCTGTCAAGGAGGAGGTGGACAAAGCCTTGGCTGCTTGCTTTACAGAACTAGTCTGACAGCCGGGCAAAAGGAAGCTGCAGAGAGCCCATCGTGCTTGCAAAACCTCCAGCAGCAGGAGTTTTAGATGGTTCAAAGAGAGCATTCAGACTAAAACCTTCCACAGCCTGAAATTTAGCTCATGCTAATTGAGCACTAAATGCAGGCCTTCAAGAAAAAGGAATCTTTTCCTCCAGTGAGTACAGCTCTGAACATAGCAGAGACCAGAGCAGTATTTACAAATATGTATGCGAGATGTGTGCTTTCATGGTCTTTTGCTACTTCTTTAAAGACATTAGGCAAAATTGCGGTGAATGGCAGGTAAAATGGTGTAACTTTTGGTTGCAGACACCATTTAGAAGTGGAAGATTGTAGAAGCATTTGGGCTAAGTTTTGATACTCATTGAATAATAAATTTTTTGCTCTTTTTGTTCTTGGTGGTAAGTTTCAAACCAGTGTACAAAGGAACTCAGATCTTTGTGTTACAAAGAGACTTAGGTATGGGTCGTAACATGAAGTAGAACCAAGAGGTGAATGAGGTCTCTTGTACCTCAGTCTCTTTTCTTGGTTACTAGATACCACTTCTCATTTGCTGCTGTGCTGCCCTAATAAACACAGGCATTTTAAAGCATATCAAGAACCAAGGGTATGGTGCAATAACAGAGTCAAGCCCATCTCATGGCTCACTGCCACTGATCTGCCCTGGCTCCCTATCCATTTCTCAGCTGGTGGCGCTGGGGCTCACTGGAGTTTAACTTGACAAAGAAAGCAGAACATTTTTTTGTTGAGTTAGTGAGCTGAATAGGTTCAGTGAAGTGTTCAGTGAGCACCAAAGCCAGCTCAAGAGACTGGGCCACTTATGGCTGGGAACTGGAACAGCTGGGACAGGAACAGCCGCACCTTTCAAGGCAGCAGATTCACAGATGAGCTTGACAGTGTGGTTATCAAACCACACAGAGAGTCTTGTGATCTTCCCATTTGAACTTAAGACACCAGATTCAATGTTGTAAGCCACTGTGAAGAGTTCCACTCAGAAGTGGGACACTGCTGAAGACTAGATAACAAAGGCTGACCTGCATTGTTTGGGCTAGTAGAAAGGAACTAGAAACCAAGTCCCCTTGGAAGGCAGGAATTCCAGGGTCATCAGTCCAGGTGGAAGAATTGGAAAAGAAAGGTTTTAGTATAGTTCAGGTCATTCCCAAGAAGCTGCTTTTCCGTTATATCTTATTCACTACAAGCCAATCATCCCAGTTACTCCTGTTAGTGCTGGATAGGAATAGTCTGTGGCAAGGAGGCTTTCCAGGTACCAGTTGATTCGTTTAATTACAGATAGACATATTTTCCACCACTAATTCAAGTGCTGCCCAAGCACACAAGTACAGTTTGCTTGTTTTAAAGCAGTCCATTTGACCTAGATAACTGCTATGCTGCCTGAAGACAAAAACTCTGCACCCAGTCATGTTGCAGGCTCCATGCAACATCCAGAGGTACAAAAGTTTTAAGAAAATTGCATTAAACAAGGACTGTAAGATGTATCATACTTGACACTGAGAAACAAAAATGAAAAAAACCTCACCCTGCGACATCCCAGGACTTAGCAGCAGCAGAAGTGTCTTCTGCCCAGGCTTTTGAATATCACATTTAAAAAATAACCAGCTCAGAACTTACCTCTGTGTGATGCTTGACTTAAAAAGGTGCCTAGAGGAACTCTTGTACAATAACGTTATGCACTGGAAGGTTTACACGGAATTTAAATGGAATGAGTTATTGCCAGCATTCAGAGAGAATCCCTGTTTCATTACTTTCCGTTTTCCCTCCAATCAGTACTTTCCAGCCACTGCAAGTCCGCTGTGTTGCTTTAGGAATATCTTTCAACTAAGTTCCCAGTGGAGCATCTGATACTTTTCCAAGAAAAGCTTTTGAGGCTCTGAACGAACAGTCCTTTCAGTACAACCCCTGTGCCCAACAACTTCCTACATAAAAGCCCTCATTATGAATTTTGTGTCAGTGGGGTTTTCTCAGTCAGTGTGTGCTGCTGATCAGGCTTTCTTGACTTAGAATTGGTAATTTTTGAATAGTTTGCATGAAGCCCTAAAGCACATTTGAATGCTGTGCAGCGTAATGACTACAAAAGAAAGAAAGAATGAAAAAGAAAAGAAAATCATATTAAAAAATGTGATTTGGAATTGGCAACTCTGTAACCTTCCCTTAGCTGCCACCTCATTAACATGTTTGTTCAAAAGCCTTTTCTCTGCGTCGTTACATAATTTGTGTTACAAAATCCAGATAAACACTCATTATTCCCAAGTCTAAATAATGGCTTATTGGGCTTCCTTTTTCTTCTTCTTCTTTCATATTTCCCGGAGAAAGATAGGCACAGAAGGGGCTTGTTTGCATGGGAAATGAACCACACTGCTTTCTGAGTAACATCTGGGGCATCTGTTGTGTATGGCATTACAATACATTATGCAAATACTAGTGAATTACCCTTCCCAATACCTCTGCAAAGTAGAAGAATTAATATCCTTGTTCCCATTTTACAGACTAAGAATGTCAGTTCTTATTTTCTGCATCTCCTGTATCTCATTGTTCCACACTAGACAGGACCTATGACCTCAGAGAAGAGCTGTTTGTGTTGTGCTGCTGTAAGGGATCAGTTGCAGTAGCTGGCACAAGAGATGCTAGGCCTTCCATCAGTAAATCACTTGCACTGAAATGAAAATGTGACGTTCTGGTCCTTTTCTCTCTAACTTAAATTTCTTCTGAAGTTCCCTATGCAAAAATGTGGAGCCGTATGGCTGCCAGCTCAGGTCCTGCTTCATAAACTGGCTGCTGTGAATTAAACTTATTTGGGAAGGAAGGAAGATGACACCCCATAGTTTCTCTAAGGACTAGCAAACTAATCTGTTTGTGGAACTCCCGCTACAAGCTGATGCTTGTCTGGCAATGCTGCTGCTCCTCCTTTAAAGGATGGCTAAGCAGCTGTTCAGGGAGGAGTTATTGCACCAGAGGCTTTCAGTTTCAGGGTTTTTTTCTCTGCTCTTAGAAGAAAGGCTATCCAGAAGAATAAAAAGAAAAATAATGACAGAAGAGAGCAGGTTCTGCAAAAATTGCTAAGACATCTTTCTCCCTCTCCATCCCTGCAAAGTGTGGAGATCTGAAGTTTTCTAGGATTTTCCTTAACGTTATCTAGTTTTCCTGTAACGAAGAGAAGAGGAAGAACCACATGGCAGAAGGGTGTACACTAGCCATTGAGTAGTAAACAAAAATGGTTTGTTTGCATTCTCGCATTTCCTCGTTGCTGCTACTCTGCAGGTTTCTTCCATAACCATCTCCCATGCTACATGTCCTCTTTTTACATGGTACTACTGTGGGTAATTTTGCAGTATCTGGCAGAGGAGTCAGTGCATATACCATGCCAAACCCAGCTGCTGCCTCAGTTTCCCCCCATGGTTTCTTTCTGTTTCTTTCTGTTTCTACATTTGCAGTTAAGTGATGAAGTATTACTTTTTTTTTAGGGTAATTGGCCATCTCTCATAGAATAGAATGGTGAAAGGGGCCATGAGGATAGTGCAGCTTGGTGTGTCTCAACTAGTAGCTAGACCATGGGCAAATTTTATCAATGAAGACTATGAAGCACTGCAATTAAAAAAAGAATCAAACTTAGAAAGGTTAAACATGAGCTGAGCCTCAATTTTGTCTGCTCACAAAGGAAAAGCAATGCTTAGCCTTGCACAGAGACCCTAGCATTGTGTTCTAAAGGTTGTAGGGGGTGCTTTGAATAAAGCAGTTGCTGCACACTGATCAGACTCCTTGGTATACCTACTTTGCCTAAAACTTCTGATAGATGCCTCTAACCAATTCTTTAAAACTCTAGTGACAGAGATGACACATTCCCACAGGAAATCCATTCCAGTCCTTATCCATCATGACCATGAGAAGCTTCTCCTCATGTCTAAAGCAGATTTCCTTGAGGCAACTTATCTTCTGTAAGAAAATTAGAAGAGTTCACTGCCCTAGGGCTTTTTTGCTGTGGCTGCTCTGCCTTAGGGCTCAGCTATTCATAATTCACATGGCTTCATGCTGGCCATTCTCTCCACATCGAGCGACGAGCAAATATGTTGGGCAGACTGGTTCTGTGGCCCAGACATGATGTCAGAGCTTGGATCAACAACTAGTGCAGAAAGTCAAAATGGCATCAGGTATTCTGCCTCACACATCGCCTCGAAGTAGTAGAGCTGGACGTGTACATGCCTTTCCAGGCAGTCTTCCTACTCTTGTAGGCCAGAAAGGTTGCATGGGCTTACCTCCAGCTGCCATGTCCTAAGGACCATCACTCTTTGCATCAGGCATCAATACCTCCTGCCACAGGGTCCTGGCCGCACTGCAGTGAAGGCTTTGAAATGAGGGATACACCTCACCTCCTGTGGCCTGGCACACTAATGTCTCTGTGCCCGAGGTGAGGACAGTGAGGCAGACATCCTAAGGTGGTGGTGAGGGAGCAGCTGTGTTCACCAGTTCATGTACTCTGCCCTTTCCCATTTTTGTAGTAAACGAGATGTGCCTGCTGCAGATTTCTCCCTCCATGAGGCCCACTGCTTGCGGTTTCTCACTCTCTGTCCAGAATGCGATGAACCAGTTGCCCAAAAGGATATGAAGGACCACCAAACAGAAGCACATAAGCAGGTGAGGAATGCTACACATTCTTCGGGGGTTTCTTTCAAATAGCAAAAAGCTGTGCCAGCCCTGAAGTATTGTGGTGCTGTGCTCTGTATTAACTAGATTTGAACTTCTCTAATTGTTTGACCAGAAAATCTATAAGGGTCTGATATAACCTTTCAGGCTTGGTTACAGCGCCTTCTGATCTTATTGCACAGTCAGCTTAAGAGAATAAAGCTTCCACTGTGGTGCCTCGGTTTCCTCAGCAATACAAATTGCAGATCAGGTATGGATATGTGCTCCTAGTGCTTGTGGATTAGCCAGAGCATGCAAGTTAAATGTTTTGATGAGAGGAAGGCAGGCAGCACCTGGTCTGAAGGAAACCTTGCTTGTACACAGTTAGGACATCAATGCACTTTTTTAACAAAACTGAACTGGCAGAGTTAATTTATCAGCTCTTCATATAGCCAGGCAATAGCATTTTTAATATAGCATTAAGGGCCCTGTAGCTATAGGTACTATGTTGAAGCATGAATACACAGGCATGATTCTGTCTTACTAGTTTTATTGATTTCGCAATTCCATTGATTGCAGTTATTTAACAGAACACATGAGTAGCTCTCATGGCAAATCCACAGAAAACTAGCATACTTCCTATGTTTGCAGAGGGGCCATTATAATTTAGACTAGCTGAATATTGGGCCTATACCTTTAAGTTAAACCTCAGTCAACATTTTGAATACACGCTCTTTATTTCACCTCACACCTTGCTTTTCACATGGCCACCTTTGAGTACTGAATCCTCCCACAGAATGACAGCTTCCTGCAGAATCATCAGATACCTGTTTTCCACAAAATCTCATCAGCACAGCTCAAGTCTGACAGAGAAACAAAAACGCACCAATGGCTTGTTGATGATAGGGATGAAAATGACAGGAAGATCATCTCAGCAGCTTGTAATTGTATTGACATATGAGAGCAGTAACTATTCTCCTATGCTCCCAATGAAGTGCTGTATGTTTTGGCTGCAGGTCAGATGTAATCTTTGTCACCAAAGCATGCAGCAGCACCAATTGGACCATCATGAGGTAAGAATGTGCAGTACTTTTTACCTTCTACTCTGACCCCTTGTACCGGCCGTGAGGAATCACTTTCATGTTTCAACAGCAAAAACATGTAAATCCCTGACTCCTATCCTGGACCATGAAGAAACTGAAACCTCTCAACAGTCGCAGTGTTTTGGCATACCCTTAAACCCTTGTAAATAAGTATAGCACATGGTAGTTGCCCATCCAGTTGTGATGGGACAGTCTGTTCCAGGAGATAATCTATTACTTTCTCATCCTTGGCACTTCAAGCTGATGTGCTGTGAGGGCTTCTTAAAAACATTTCCACCCTGCCTCCATACTCATATTACCTGCTTTTCCAAAGGAGTGGTTATAAAAAGTAAGAGTCAAGGGAACAGCTAAGGAGGAGATACACAAAAGAATTGACAGAGGCTGGGAAGCAAGAGCAGCCTGTCCATGCCAGCTGCAGTCTAGGACCTTTCAAGTTCAAGGAACCAAAGTAGCGAAGGCATAGCAGGCTGCCCATGGTGATGGTAGCTGAAGAATTGGAATTTTCTAGGTGGGCTTGTGCTCTGTTGCTAACCTGTACTGACACATAACATCTTCACTGCTGTTGGTTCTCATTTTGCCTTACATTGCCTAAATCATCCTAAATTAAAGATAGCTTAGATAGACAAACTCCTAATACAGGTAAGCCTGCATTTGGTTGTGTAGATACTCCTTAAGGAGGGTGTTCTTAAACAGTCACTCACTGCTCTCACCCAATGCCCTCTTTTAGTATTGACAGAAAATTTACAATAATTTCCTCTTTACATGAGCAGACCAAGGAATGCCACAAACGAGCAGTGAAACGCAGGATTTGTGAGCTTGAAATGTCCTTCTACAAGCTGCAGGAACACCTGAGCACCTATGCCAGCCAAACAGAGCAGTGTTGGGAGTGTAACAAATACATCATGTACAAAGATCAGGACAAACACAAAGATATTTGTCAGAACAGTGATCTGTCCTATCATAAGAATGTGAACTTTCAAACCAGTGAAGCATCCACTAACCCAACATCTATTTGCCCCACTGGTAAGCAAAATTCCTCATTGTCATGGACTGGGTCAACTCTGTTAAATCTCACTGAAGTTTCTCTTGCCTTCTCTACAGTTCTCAGTAATTCATCTAGAAGGGGTTGTTGTTTAACCAACCACAGTGAAAGGGCCAAGTGTTGCTTTCTATTATGCTGGTTATTGTAAAGCCAAAGTGATTCCACTGACTGGTAGGTCTTTGACCATGTTCTTTTATGCCTCTCACATCCTCGAAGTGAAATTCCTTCTGTCAGAAATAAATGGAACTTCTTCCTCTTCTTGTTTGTCACACAGGAAAAAAAAGATTTAGATTTTCCTCCTACTTATATATAAAGCCAGTGATATACCTTGGTTTTTTGAACTTGAGAGGAGCTTTATTAGGCCTAAGGTATTAGGCACTGTGTCAAGCCAAAAAATTCATTAATCCTGTCAATGATTCCAGAAAAGAAAAAGCATCAGAAGGTGCAGGGGTTGGCAAAACAAACTATAGAAAGAAAACTCCCTAGCAATAGAATTCTCTAGGCCAGGGTATGAGTGAAGCATTTTGAACCACAAAACATGGAGCTGGAGTGGAATTTCAAATATCCTGAAGTTTGAGAGAAGGGACAGCAGATTGGTTTTGAGTGGTGCCAAGAGCAAAATGTAGTCACAGCTCTAATTCCTCTTGGCCACTGGAATCAACATTCTGTGTTTCTCTGGAACCAGTGACCATAAGTGGATCTGAGCAGCCTGTCTAGATGACTAGTGACATTACCGTGTTTCTCTCAATTTTTTTTCCTTCTGAAGGTACTGGTGGCAATCTTCATTGGAAGTGCAATAAGTCATTCCCAGATGACCAGTAGTCCCAACATCTGGTAATCACATTTGAAGCTGTGCAAGAGAATTGTCTATGTTTAATTTCCAGCCAGATTATTTCTCTGGAAAGCTATATATGAGGTAAGAAAGGGCAGTGTGTCTTGGCTCTTCAGACTACAGTTTCATGATACAATGTGTTCAGCTGAAGCATCACTGTGAGGTGGTGTCCACTGACCCTCCCCATGACTCACATCTGTTGCAAATCACAGCATACCACACAGCCAGGTGTAATGCCAATCTCCACCTCATCATGCATACTCTCTTTTAACAGAATAAATGCAGTGCAGCCCATAAGCTGACAAAGTTCTTGCTGGCCAGTCAGCTTCAAAACTCAGCAGTGATCCACCACAATCTTCCTATCTGGCTCCCTCTTCCTGCTCTGAGAATGCAATGGCATGGAAAGATGTCCATCCCAAAGCGAAAGAAAGGAACCAGCCATTGACCTCCAAAACTTTACTTAAACTCTCAAAGAACAAAAAGATTGACTTTCCCTCTCCCACAAGAGGCAGACTTTCCACATCAGCCCAAGCTCTTAAAGACACCCAGTCTTTTGACATGCTGGTGACCTGTGTTCATTGCAACATTTTTCTGCCACTTCCAACCCTTTGGAAACATGAGGTGAGTAGTGACACATTGGACTCGGCCTCCTACATGCCAAGAGCTGTACTCACAAAGTCTCTACTTACTTCCACACTGCCTGGGGTCCCAGTGCCCATTTCTAGATTCCATAGCTTCTTGTAATGCTGACCAGAGGCACACTCTCACTGTAAAGTGTGGGATTTGTTAATTCCATTGACTTTTTATGCTCACATCTACACAAACAAGACCCATTGCCTATAGTTTGCTTGAGTTTTGGGAAAATAGTCACCAGTACTCAAGCCATTAATTTTAAGCTCAAATCCTGTAAAGTTTTCAGCGACTGTCCTTATTTGCTTAAGGCTGATATTGTTCCCGCTAAGCAAATAGTATGATTATATCTCAGCTTCATCAGAGATGGAACTCTAGGTAATTTTCCACCCCAACAAAGGGACCCAATTTGCCTCCCTGCTGAATATGACTGCATGTTAAATATAAAGTTAAATTCTCCCCTGATATTACTTTTACCTATTTTTCTAGATCAAATGTCTATTTTTGACATCTTTGAAAAGTGACAGGGTGAAACAAGGATCAAGCCATGAAGAAAAAGGTACTGCAGAATTTCAGAAATTTAGAACAGAATTCATCATTCAGGATTATTCTACATTGGGTTGAGAGGAGCAATGGGATATTTTGCAGAGGAAGTGCATCTAGAAATTATAATACTCAGAATTTCACAAAGCCCTTTAGATTCCAACACACAGTAGGTTCCCATGAGGTTACATTAAGCAAGTATTGCTTCAGAGCCAGTGTTTTCACCCTCTTGACTCAGACTAATACATATCGTGCCTCTCAAATTATGCTACTATGAACAGCATAATTTGATATGAAGTATCTTCCCTACTGTAAGCAGAGATCAGCGCAAAAGATTTCACAGAACAGATGTTCTGCCCCAGTCTGTCTGCTCCAACACCGAATGGAGACTTAAAGAATAGTATCAGAAGATAAAAAGTAAAATTATTTTTCCTCCATAGTAAAAATTGCATATTCAGTAGAAGCACTGATAAAATTATGCCAGACAATACCTCCAGTTGCATTTGCACTGATCCATAGGTGCTTTGTAAGTCTCTTTCCTCACCCTGCCCCAGACAGGCTGTGAATCCTAACACATCTGTCTGGTAACATCCCCCTCTGCTTTTCAGCTCCTAAGCAGTATCGTTTCCTCTCAGTCCAGTTAATTAAGTGAAACTGAAAGCACTTGTTCTGAATCTGCCCTTTTTCTACTTGGCTCAGTAAATGAGGTATTACTTCGCCCTGTAAAACTTTCCTCTCCTGTAAATTAAAGAGAGAAAGCACCAAAGTGAGAAACAGGGGGTTTGTCTAATTTTGAATTACAGGACTCCAGTCTTGAAGTAAAAGTAAGTACATGGTAATTACCCACATTGTTTGAATTGCATTGTGGGGTTTTTATATTGTTCAACTGAGTGATGACATAAAAAGGCTGTAAAACTGGAACTTTAAAAACACTCATAACTGGTCTTTGTTTGTTTTACAGAAGACTCTTTCTAGAGCAGTTGTGATTAAATCTGGAAATAGATGCACATCTTCAGATTGAAGCTTCAGCTCATATAGCCCAGGGCACTCAAAGTGTGACAGCTTTATCATCGACAAATAAAAGTGACTTGCTACTCTGGATCAAGAACAAAGAACGAGTCAGACTTTTATTCCTTACCAAGAGAGGCCTTTTAAAAGTTTCACCAGAAAACTGTGGAAGTGATGGGGCTTGACACCTCCTGTCATGTCATATTTCTGTGTAAGTTCCCTTAGGAATGTACTTTTGCCATCTGCTTCAGCAGGGAGTGCAGCTTCTTCAAAATGTTTGTTCTGGTGGAGAGAAGGAAGTAAGGAATTCAGAATTCCTTGTCATGCTGAGCTTCACCAATTCCCTTTCCCTCATTGAGAGCTGAAACCTTCAAGTCTTTCAGAGCATGGCCCAGTGAAATTAAACCCCACTAAATTCTGCTCTCCTTCACTTAAGTGAACCACTGCAAAACAAACAGCTTAGTCTTGGGAGATTGCAGACACATCCAAAGTGTTCATTGTTATGCAAATGGAAACGGATGGAGCCCAGTGGTGGAAAAGTTTAAACAAAGAGTGAGTGGATGCTTTATGGTAATGTCTGTGAATGTTTGTGAAGCAGCCTTTGCTGCTTGGCACCTTACAACAATAAACACTAAAATGGGTTAACAGAACAGTTTTACAAGGTGCCATTTTCCTGTTATCTGGCTTTAACTGTGTTCAATCTTACAAGCTGATGGCTGGAACTAATGTACGCGTGCTGACCTATAATTTATACAAAGACAGGAAAATATTTTCATTCATTTTGAAAAAGAACTTTGAAAGCTTTGCTGCCCAAACGCAAGGGAAGTTGCTGTACACCTAGAAACAGCCCCGTTTACCAGACAGGACAAGAAATGGGCATGAACAGGCAGGTGAGGGGATAGTGCTCACACCAGCCCTGTTACCACAATACGGCTGCAGACTAAGGTTGCACTGCATCCTGGGTTAGCAGAGGACAGCCATGGGGTCACATCTTGTCCTGCGAAACAGGAGCCAAAATAGGGAAAAAAAAGGCTGAAAAGTGTCACAAACCCTATATCAGAGCACAAGGCCAGCTTTATCCTTACAACCCTTTGCGGGGAGGGGAGAGGAGGAGAGAGGAGGCCAAGGTCATGACAGAAGTGGCATTTCCTCTCTTATCAGAAGTTTATGCAGCAGTGTCATCGTGTGGCTGTTGGTGGTCCTGGCATGAGCTGAACTTGGTCATGGCTGGAGACCCGGGCTCCGGACGGAGGAGAACCAGGCACACCATGTCTGAGGTGACACAGCCTTTGGCGCTGCTGCCATTCAGTAATCAATAACTTCAGGCTCCCAGCTAGGTTAAAGACAACAGCATCTGCATACAGAGACTAGCAAGCCAGTTGGACTGGAGCACTCCTCAACTTTTCCTGTTGCCCTGGCATGCTTCGGTGCCCAGAGCGCAGATGTCTTGGTAAGAAGAGAGACATTTGTGAGCTCCCAGAAAATATGAGCCAAATGAAAATACCTCTCTGAAAGACCTTGAAAACCCCTGGAAACAATCTGACTCGTTCTTTCTCCCAGGGTGAGGGAATGCCTGTTGTGGTGTCACCCTGGTCCTGGGGTGCTGTGCTTACCTTACACAGCAAGAGACTCCTGTTGCCCAGCTCCATGAGCTCCCTGGGGACAAACCAAGGCTATTCATTTCTGCAGCGTGACCTCTTTCTAGATTGCTGAGCTCTAGAGGGAGGGTAAAGGACCTGTTCATGTCAGAGACAAAGGACTCTCTGGAAGCAGCAGTGGCCTACACTTACTGCAGATCTGACGTCTGAGGGATATGGACAGGGTAGCACAAAGTTAAGGGTGAAAAGCAAGCTTCCTTTCTCTTTTGTGCTTCTTGGTTTCAGAGCTGTAATCCTGTTTGGTGTAACAGTGGAAATAGTTTTGGTCACTAGATGGCAATAAAGAATCGGTGTGCTCGTCCCTGTTCAACAGGGAAAGTTTGCAAGAGCTTGGCCTAGATTTGTCCTTGGAGAAAGAACTGGAAAATAGTAGAGAAACCATGACAGTAAGCTTGCAGCATCCCCTGGGGATGGGGATTTGGTTTGATACTGTCTGTTTCTTAAAGAATAGACGTCGGGGCTGGTGGGGACGGGTGGTGGGACCCATTCCCTGCCTGCACCTGCTCGTCAAAGCTCCAACATGTTCTGGTGAGAGGTTCAGCTGCTCCATGTGAGGAGTGTTCAACTGGCCTGTGGGTGATGCCGGGTCTGTGCTTAGCTGGAATCCTCGGAAGGGGTTTTCATACACTACTCTATGTGCTACTTTATGTATCAAAGAGTTGTCCAAACTGGTTCGCTAAGATGGCAACAACAGAACATTGAGAGGATTGTTTAATCTCAGGTTTCTCAGACTGGATAGCTGTAAATCAAAGGGCAAAAATCATTCTTTTTGAGCAGAAGTATTTCCCCAAACTTTACTGAGGAAGGCTGTGCAGAATACTTTCCCAAAATCTGTTGCAGAGAAGGCATTTTATTTTTTTTATTTTAAATACCAATTAGACTTCCTTAAACTACTTTATCGATCACTTATGCGTGGTGAAAATATATCTCTATATAAACATATTTTCTGAGATATCAAAACCTGTAGGCATGTATTTCCAGCCTGGAGAGGGCAATGAAATGTGACAAAGTAGGATTTTAAGCTGAGTTGCCTGCACATTTTTTTCTTGCACTACCAAGGAGATAAATGTAAACATCCATTGTAACACATAAAAATGAATCCCATATTGAACATTTTGTTGGAGAAGCAATAAACTGCACTAAAAATTGATGAATGGCAAATATATTTTTATTTAAGCATTTACATTTATGGCATTAACAAATAGAAAAATATATGGAAGTATGCAAATAATTTCACAGGGACATTAAAATAAAATGAACAATATCAAGTTGCTCATCCTTTGTGAAGATTTTGTGCTTCAGTATTGTGGACATTATTAAAGCACATATACCAGAGCTGGTGGAAACACTGGAAATAGATTTAATTCTTCAAAAGCCTGCTCTTTTGCTATATTTCCCTATTGATAGCTTGAACATTTTAAATGTTGGTGTCAATCTGCTTTATGTTGCTTTTATGACATACCTTTATGCATGCATATTTTATTATAAGATGTGTAACTGGATCATCTTTATACATTTTTCTTTAAAGTTTTACTTAAAAATTCAAAGAAGTAATGTAAACTGTGATAAGTAGAACCTTGTATTAAATAAACTTTACCAAAGGGTGATTGTCTACAGTAGGAGTTTAAACTGTTTGTTAGGGAGTACTTCTAGCTAAACAAATAGGACTCTTGTCCAGTCGCTGCCTGAAGTTTTAGAAGCTGCTGTGGTGTCTGTGGGACCAGGAAGCAGTGACCTGCATGGACTGCGCTTGGGCAGTGGCACCACGGCTGAGGCCAGGTCTGCGATGGTTGGGGAGGACACAGGCAGCCACCCAAACAGAGAGGAACAGCGAAAGTGAGGATGGGTATTTCCTTCCTTTCGTCTGAGGAGTTCTTCACGCTGTGCTGTGGCCACTTTTTAGAACACCAATTTTTCATGTCTCAGTATCAAGCTTCCGCAGCTGGAAGCGAGATGGATGGGGTGGCTTGCTGGTTTATTAGCTTTTAATATTCCACTTGCAGTTAGTTCCAGTGAGTTTGTTTACATTCGTAGTTTACATGTTGACTCAGAAGCGTCTTCCTCTGCTTTGTGAAGGAGCCTATGCACGACTAAGGCAGAGGGAAGAGGCCATCTCTTCTGCTTTTCTTCCATTAATTATCATTTAAACTGTAAGGATAATTAGTTTGTCCTCTCACACTCTTAGTGGGCATTATTTCACAGCTCTCCCCACTTCCAGCTGTAACAGAGGTATGAAATGCTAGCTTTTCCCAGTCAGTTAATTTGTGGAAAGAAACTTCACACCCATTTCTGTTTTGTCTTAGGTGGATCTTGCACCTTTCTCTCTGTCAAATAACCTATTTGATTTAATATTAGCTTTGCAGAAGTCCTCAAAGAGGCATCTTACCTTCCTGTAAGTTTGCTTTTTCATTGCTGATAACAATGTCTGGGCTTTATCTTCCACTTGATGCTCAAGCTGTATTTCTTTTTATGTCACCATAATTTATTTATAAGCTCAGAAGTGACAGATAATGTTTGTTATGGAGATGACTTCCTTGAACAAGCTCCCTGAAATAACCTCCCAGGAACCCTATGTTTGGTAATTAATTATGCAAACCTACTTTTAACATATCTGGAGGTAATCAGAACAAAAAAAGACAATTGTCCTTGTTAATTATAATGATAATTTACTTATGAATATTGCAGTTATGCACATTACTGTCTGCTGTCACTCATGGCTGTGGTACCTTTGGGCAGTGTTGTTTTCCTCCCACTGTCATTGCTACAAAGGGCTAATGAAAAGGGCTGAAGTTAGAGGTGCTGTAGTTTAATTTCAGAAAACACTATTTGCCTGCTTGGATCAGAGTGGGCAGCTCAGTGTGATGTGTCCTGCCCCACCAGCTCCAGACACAGCTCTCAGGGGCCCAGCAGGAAAAAGCCCTGATGCCCACTGGTGCCAGGCTCTTGCAGAAGAACACTGTGCCCTGGGTCTGTGCTGGGCAGTGGTAGGAGTATGTCCCACCGGCCATGGGGCTGCTGCCTCTGCCTTGGTGTTTTCTGTCCCCTGAATTAAAGTGACACCATTTGGTGTGCAGGTAAAGCAGAACTTTTTCATGACCACTTGAAATTGCTATTTAAGCGTTTGAGAGCACTTCCATTTATCTTTGAGGTAAAGCTGTATCTACCCATATCAGCTAAGAATTTACCTACTAAGTTTGCATAAGGTGTGTTCAAAGGTCAGGTTTTCTTTAAGGTGATGAAGTGACAAATCTGAAGGCCTCCTGGACAGTTCTTGAGTGTGCAAATTAATTACAGACTCCAATTCAGCTTTCTGTGGTCAAGTGCCTTGTCCTTCTGCAAAAGCAGATGATCCATCAGAACGGGCCAGCTCAGCCTTCGGCCCTTTTTTCTTCTCCAGCAGACATCTGATCAGGGAAATTGCCATTAAATGAATTGAAGTTTAAAAGTTCACTTTATAGTTGCCCTTTATAGACCAGAGAATGTCTTTGAATTTCCACAGCTTGACACTCATCAGAGGTCAATAATGTATCATTAAATATCTTTGGGTTGCTAATACACATTTTCTGCTCTATCTGCTACTGGAAGTGTTCAACGGTTTCGGTGCCAGATTACAGGCATGAGAAAAGATCTAAGTTCCGCCTTCAGCCTGTGCTTCAAAGATGCTCTTGAGTTAGTTTGGTTGAACACTTCAGTGAAATAATCTCCACATGGTTCCTGCTCCCCCCCTGTTGCTGCGTTGCTTCAGCCAAGACTTGCAGAACTAAGCCAACCCCTGGCTTAGGGCTAGAAGATCACAGACACCAATATGGAGGATGACCAAATAGCGTTTTATTAAACAACAGCAGGTGTTTTATACCTTTCGGCCACACGGAAGTACCTGTGCTGACCCAATCAGAAGGGCAGGTTAACAATTTTTACCTTTTATGGTATTGTCCAGTCTAGCCCCACAATTCCCCTCTTCATGCTATGGGGCTTGTGAGAGTACCTAGGGAGGGGCTCTCTCTTTCCGTACATGGCGATATCTTCCGGCCGCCAGACCTTAACTACCTACACCCCCTTTTACCTCTTACCAGGGTTATGCCTGACCTCTGTGTACATAAATGGTGTAACTGGCTCCTGGAAGCTGTGACTCCGTTCTACTGGAAGCCTGGTGGAAGATGGTGAATATTTGTTTCTTTTTGCTATTTGTATGAGTGTTGTGTCTTCCCCCAGCTGTGCTGATGGCCCCATCTGTTCAGCAGTGTGTAAACACAGAGGAAACTGATGTGCTGAAGATCTTATCCACATACACAACGCAGGGAAAAGGGATTGTTTTTTTCCTTACCTCTTGCAGAGACTTGGTCCTGAGAGACACCAAACTCCTGTGTGTTTTCTGGGGTCAGCTGGAGAACCAGCAGATCCAGGCTTTATGCCAAAGCCAGAAAACAGGATAAAAACATAATTAAAATACGCGCTTTTTCAGTGTTTTATAGGAACTCTGTTCTCGTGCTTTTTGATGAGCAGTGGGTTTTATCTGTGTTTACATCTTATGTTGCAAGGTTAGGCCATGACAGCATGGATTTTCCATTTCTTGGGGTGGTGGTGGGGAGAGATCTGTTCTCTGCCAGAACGGAACTGGTGAATAATAACCATGGCTGAGTTCCAAATAGAGGATGGAGAATGGCCTAAATCTCTGTAAGATTGCTTTGAAGTCTTGTTTCTGAGTTGACCTCCATGTCCCAGATATTTAAAATTGTAGGGACAGAGACACACAAAGAAAACTGGTAGAACACAAGAGCTGATGCAGGCCCTTGATTTCAGGACCTGACCTAAATGACTTTGATCTCTGCAAGCAAACCTGCTTCACAGGCATCTGCAAGGACTGCTGCCATCCTGTGTACATCACTTTACTGTCATGCAATTAGAATCTCCAACTATGATGCCACTTCAGCTTTGTAGTTTGCCCTTTTAATTTTGTCTGTTGCTATGGTAGCAACAAATGATTGCAATCACTGCTGTTTATATTGCAATCCAAGTCACATCAATAGAGATCTTGGAAACTAAACAATAAAAATCTGACTTAACCGTATGCTGCATTTGTTGTTGTACATAAGAAATTGATCACAATAATCAGGATTCATCAAAATCTTTTGTTCCTGAAGCATTTGGAAAATTCCTTTGACTAAAGGATTGTGAAATGGTAATTTATTTCAATACACGCTTAACCAGTGCTCTTCACACAGCTGGACAATATTTCTTTTGCACTTTTTCCTAAGTATATCCTTGAAAACAATTATTTTAATAGCCTTTCTAGTTTTGAAGAAAGACTAGTTATTGTTTGTTTGGGTTTTTTTAACCTTGTACTAATCATAGTAGTGTCTTAGGTCTAAAATAATACATCTTTCAAAAAAGACAGTTCAGTACTTTCGCCCTTGCTTTTTTTGTCTATTTAGATTATACAGGCTTTTTGAGGAAGGATTGTCTTTTGTGCAAAGGCTTGTATAAAGGAACTTCTATGAGTTACAACCTTAACGCACTGTAATATCAATTTCTGATTTGAACATCACCTGCTGAGCTTTGAATAAGTTGAGAACAATAGAGGAGAGGTAAAGTGGGCATGTGGCCCTGTCCTGGGGGGATCAGTGGTGGTCAGCCAGAGCTGGTTATGCCGTCTGCCTGCACTCGCCTGTCAGCATCACCGCCTCAGGGGTCATTTTGGGGACCTGCTCTTTGGAAGGCAGTTTAGCTTATGTTTAGCTTATATTTAGCAAAGGAGTGTGAAATCCTATGTTCCTGGAGTTGAGGGGCCCTTTGCTGTTGATTTCAGCTGGGAGAGGATTGCTCATTCTGTGCCTGCCCACCCCGGGTGCTGGTGTCTGGAAGCAGCAGTCACTGCAGGTAGCCCAGGAAAGCCGAGGCTCGTCTGTCCCGTGCATCTTTTCTTACAGCAAGTTGAATCTAGATGGTCTAAATAGGAGGCCAGCAAAGGCAATTTGCTGTTTAAATGACCCAATGCACATTGGGCATATTGAAGAAAAAAGCCATTTCCTGGTGACTAAATCTCATTAAAAACGCAATTTACCAATCAATTACAATGCAATTTAGCTGCTAACTGTTTAATTATCAAAAAAGAAGCTACTTTGTTCTCTGTTCCTATATTTATGAACCATGCTTTAAAACCTCATCTTCAGAGTAGCTGTTTGGAGGAATGTGACTGCTCTATTGATGCAATTACATTAAAGTTAAAATATTCAGTTCAATGTATTGTAACAGTTCAAGGAAATATTGTTTGCACAGAAGCTTTTGAAATAGAAGATTCATTGATTTCGACAAAATCTTGAATCTTTATTGTTATTTTCACGCACTATAAAAATTGTATTATCTTATGTAGGTTTTATTGGAGAAGCATTTTTTGTTGTGAGTTGTTTTTTTTCCCCAGTCCTGTGCAAGAATTTCAGTCCTGGAAGCATGTGCTGGACTCAGAGCAAGGTTCTTCCCAAAGGAAGGCTTCTGTCTCTGGAGAGACTGAAACAGGTAAAATGCAGAGGTGATATCCAAGAGCTGGGATGCTGGCACCTGGTTCCGACTCCCTGCCTCAGGGTCAGCACCATGGTGCAGGATGCACGTAGGGATCAGTTCCGGGAATAGGAAGACATTAAAGCAGCAGAGCTGCCATGTCTGGTAGTTTTTATTAAAAATCTCGCAGTACTTAGTGTTTCTGCTTAAAGGTCCAGCTCCAAAGTCACCCGAGACTCCCCTCATTCCTTTTCCTAATGCTGTTTCAAGTCTTTGTAGTTTAAAGGAAATCTCAAACCCACAACATTTTCAGCATTCATCAATGGATAAAGATGAAGAATAATGCAAACTTATTGCTCTGCTTTTTAATCTACTTTGGGGGTAGATCCCATGAGGGTGTAACTCATGGTACCACTTGACACTCTCCTGAGGCCTCTGAAGAGTCTGATGTGAAGTGTGTACCTCACGCTCGGACCATCAGCATTTGTCCCAGCTGGATCCATTTGGTGTATGGCGGTTACTGTGCCAATGCTTGTGTGCCCCTGGCCATGTCTGGTCAGTGTTTGAAATCATGGTGCAGAAACAATGCCAGATAAGGTAATTATGAATTGCTGTTGATGTAATAAAATTCTCAAAACCCTACCGTGGTTCTAGGAATAAATTATCAGTTTACAGGTCAGGAACTGCAAATCTCACTATTAAGCACTTAGGCAAAAAAGCAGTTTCTCTCAGGATCACCTGTTTTCCCTCTTTCTTGCACATGGATGTATGGTTATTGTTTGTTTCCAGTGTGTCTAGGTCTGGAAGGTTCTGTTTATGAGCACAGTGGTATGGCATATATAATTGTTTATTGATTTAGCTTGAATGATTCATGATTCAGCTTTAATAGGTCTGATTTATTGCTGTACATAAACAGTATTGAGGTAATTAAAACGGTTTGATTGCTTTGTGAGGTGAAACTTGCCACACACACACACGCATGTGTTGCAGTGTCATCCTGGGGATGACGCTCAAACCCCACGACGCTGCAGCCCAGCAGCTGGAGCAAGCCCTGACCTCTACAGTGCTCTGAGAAAGTGGTGAGGGACCGGCACCGGCCTCTCGAAGGGGAGTTCTGGCATCAGCTTTCCTAATGAAACTCATTTGCTGAAGTTTAAGTATTGACGGGGAAGGCAGGACGCCTTTGGTCACAACCCCGTAAAGGATCATGCTCAGTTTCAAAGTTCGGTGTGAGCGGGACGAGTCCTGTGCTTAGTGCAGAGGATCAGGCATCTGCAAGATGAAAGATGCAGCCACCAAAATCTCTGCCTTTCAAAGCTGAAAAGCACAAGTGTGTGTGTGTGTGAGTTGGTTCGGTAGCAGGGCTCATGCTCTACGTGAGAACAGAACTGTGCTCTGCAGGTTCAGGCTCCAGTGCGGAGGACGAGCACGGGTGAGCACCTCCTCCTCAAGGGTCTGATGTGCAATGGCAGGGACGAGTTCAGCCCTGACCCAGAGGGGCAGAAGCCGCTGCCCTCCCTGCAGCGCTGCCGCGTGCCCGGGGCTGCTCCTGCCCGTGCTGCCTCGTGGGGTGCAGTGTGCTGGGGACGGGGCTGCGCACCCCAGAAGCACCGAGCACCAGAGTGCTTTCTGATTCTACCCCTGCCCTTCCTGAGGAGTGGCAGCACATTTAGAATGTGAAATGGGTCCAGCAAATGAATTCTAACTGTGAAATGAGACTTTATTTCAGCTAGACCCATGTATTTAGATTATAGAGCTGTGGATTGAAATGGTTTGTTCCAGCTTCCCTGCTACCAAATGCCTGTTTAAATAAAAGGAGGTTGCTGAATAATTCAAATAAATATTATTCAATAATTTAGAAACCCTGTAATAAGGATTGAAGCCTGACCCAGTAAAACCTTAAGTGCCTTTTTGTTCTTTATTAGCTGATTTTGCTGGAGAAAGGACTGTTTCTGTGTAGGGATTTTTGGGTTTTGGTTTTGTATTTTTAACTTTCATCTGGACTAGCAGGGAGCAGGGATTGAGATTGAGCATCCATTACAGAGTATTTGTCACGGGTGCTCTGACCTCCCTCATTCTGGCTAGCACACTTGTGATCTTTCACCAGCTTGTGAATGCTGCAAAGACAGGCTGTCACTGTGTGCAGAAGACAGGAGGTCTTGGAAACAGCACATCAAGTGTGCTGCAGCTGTCTTAACAGAAATGAGTAGTGAGTCGCTCATGCTAATGAGAAATCTACAAATTGATCAAATATTTTCCCTGTTTGAAGCTGTGAGTACAGTGTTCCCTATGGCAGAACCTGCTCTGATGGGAGCTGAGGCAGTGCTGAGAGGCAGCCCTGCTGCCCGTGGGGAGGCCATGACAGGGAGTCACCTCAGGGCAGGAGGAGTACATCTTCAAGCAGCTGGCCTTGATTTACAGAGGAACTTTTCTGTTGCTGTGCCCGGGTATGTGAGGGATGGGCTCGCTCTTTCTTTTACCTGGAAGGAGAAGAGCAGTTGAAATCCCTGAGCTCCAAGTTGCTAAAAATTGTTGTTGAGAAGCAATTCTCGGTGGGCTCCTACACGTGGTTTGAGTTGATTTGACAGGACCAAGATTTCCTAGGCAGGATGCAAAAGCTTTGAATTTCCCAGTCTCCATCTACCGTTCAGTAGGAATGATGGGTCACTTCCATATATTGAATGGGAAGGGGAGGGAATTTGCATATGGTCATTAATGTGCTTGCAAGTCTAGTTTCATTTCCATTGAAGTGCAAAATACCCAGCAGCTTAAGAGGGATACTCTGACCTTCAAAACACTGACTAATAAAATAATAATAATGAAAAGAGTTTTTACTGACGTGTTAGTGATGCTCAAAGACTCTAATTCATTGTTTGTTATCTCCAAAGGGTTGTCACTTAGGGCTGTTTATGAGTCTAGCCACTTGCAAAAAGCAGGGTCTCCAGGGAGAAGGGATATGGAGCTCTGGAAGAGGCTGGCTGATAAATATTTGGTGATTGTAGCTTCACAGCAATGTTTTAAACACAAAAGCATAACATGAAGCTGATAGCTGTGAGAATGAACAGAGCTTAGTCTGTATCAATAACTACATTATGCACCATAGCAGATTGACATTAGTAAGTACAGATCAGATGTATATCTAAGGAAATAATCTGTCATGCTATTAGATGCCAATAAGAACATGTTGTGTTCCTCGTTGCAATATACAATCTATTCTACTTCTCACAATTAAGGGAACCTTTCCCTTCTAAAACTGCCTATAACTCACCAGTACATGTTATCATTGCATTGAAAGCATGCTCTGTGAGAATGCATAACCAACTTATTTGATGATAAACTTGTTTTCAAATCTGAAGTCATGACTACAAGGGGAAATGGGGCTGAAGAACTCAGAGGAATGCAAAAGGCAGGGAGGACAAGGCAGTAGGGGCTGCTGGCTCATATACAAGGCTTTGTCTCAAAGAAGAGAGTGGCTGTTTCTGGCTGGACTTCTCCACCTGGTGCATTTTTTCATCTAGGTCTTGGAAGTTCTGTTTCCTTCCTCACCAATGCCAGTGCTGGTTGGTAGCTCTTGCAGTTGATAACTGTCTTATGGCTTGTACAATGTGATCCAGTTTGGGTTGGTTTTTCAACATTATCTTACAATAATTCTTGAGTTGATCCTTTATAGTTTACCGGTTTGATTGCAACAGAGATTAATATGTGCTATCTTAAATGTGCTATCAGTCTTAAGAGTTTTTTGACAATGAAGAGTCCTATGTTTTAAAATGCAGCATGCAATGGAGCTGCAGCATATCATTGTCAGAGAAAGAAGGAATATGTGCTGTCTTTTCATCTTTGGAAGGTGGGTGGTTCATGTGAGGGATGAAGAAGTATAGCTGGATGCTTATAAGGAGCTTACAGTCCTTGCACTTGTGTAAAAGTTTCTTTGTGGGTAATGCAGGAAATACTATTTGTGATAGTTACATCCCTGAGCTGGATTTGCCAAAACACCATTACTTTATACACAGTTTGAGATGACTTTGATAAACTCGCTCATTTTGTGCCATCAATTTAGAGAAGATGGGAACCATTTGTTTGTGAAAATCACCATAAATAAACAATGAGATGAGACCCAGATTTACGGCTTAATATTGTCATTGAGTTTTGCTGAGGAAAAAGCAGTCTTTTGAAAGAGTGAACTTATAATTATTTGTGTACACAAGGAAGGTGCAGTATATTGTAGACAGCTCATAAAATGCCTGCCAGCCTATTTATGTGGGGATTGCATTCAGTGCCAAGCTTCCTGGGGAGATATAAACCAACAAAATCTATCGCAAATGATACAAACAGATAAAACCATTGTAAGGGCTCCTGTGTGCAGCCCATGCAGACACCCACTGAGCCACGGTGTTGGGAGTCAGAGCTCCTGCTTTCCCAGAATGGCAACGTGCAGCATGTTGCAGTCCAGGTGATGAAGAAGGGGTTTATTTCTCTTGTTTTAAATGCAAGTGCCCAGGCAAAGGGAACTCTGCCCTGTGGGGCGCCAGCCTCAATGCTTGCGCTTATGTGGGGGAGCGGATGTTCAGCCATGGTAAGGCCTTGCTGAGACTGGTGGAACTGCTGATTTCCAATAAGTTGGGATGGCAGCAGAAGAGACATACAGTTGGGGTAACTGGATGGGAGTTGGTTTTACAAGGAAAAGGTATTAATCTTCTCAGTTATGGCTGAAGAAACTCCACTTTTTATCCATTAAACTGTCTTGAGTATCTAGAAGGAAGGTATCTCTTGGACTGGCAGAGAAATATTTGATTAAGGGTTTAAATCATTGCATACACATCTTATAATGAAAACATTTTATCAGGCTGTCTTTTTGAATCCAATGCATTATTTTTTCACTAAAGCAAAATGTACATTATTTGGAACATTAATATTTAGGCAGATTTTTAATCCACTATCAGAGCAGAAAAATAAAATTCCCAAACAAAGATTAATATATAATTTTAAAGGCAATTCATCAATGATTAATGACCTAATGAATCTAGTACATCTATCACTCTACTGGAGCATGCGTTCAAAAGGCTGCATTAGAGAAACAGTTGGTCCTGTTTGAATACAGTTAAGAGAAAATGAAAACAACTTTTAAGAGGCCCTCCTTTGAAATTGCCTTGAAGCAAAAGCATTGTAGTTAAATTCTTCATAGTTTGGATCACGAGCTAATTCAAATGGGTGTTCAGAGGAAGTCAATAAAGTTCCGTTGACTTACATGGGACAAATATTTGGCTCAGTATGTGTGTTATTAGGAGGACTACATCAGCAGAATGGGTATCAGTTGGCCCATGATCTGTGCTGCAGTAGGGACAGTATTTTCTAAATTCAGCAATGTGTATAACTCATCTTCCTGAACTGAAAATTTGATTTTATTTTGTAACATACCAGAATGAATTTGGGTCCACTACATGCTATCCTGTCACATCCCTTTAAATCCTCCTTCATGGATTTCTGTGCAATTACAGACTACTGAGGAGCTAAGAAAGGAAGAATCTGACAAATAGGCTGTAATCTGTGACTTAGATGAATGAAGTAGAGCCTTTCTCCTTTAAATTTATCCTGTATGAATTTTAATAAGAGCATAATTTGCTGTAAAAAGTGTGCTTGGTAATAAAAATCCTGCCTTGGCTTTCATGGAAGGGTGATGTTTCCAAACAGGTAATCTGTAAGTGCCAGTAATGACAAGTTGTGCTGCATCGCAACTCTAGGGTGGAATCAGCAGGGATAGGCGGTGTGGGGATCCATGCAGCCTGTGTAACCACAGGCTGCTGCTGGGAGTGCAGGAGCTGGAGGGGTGAGACTGTGAAGATGGGATTTCAAGGGTGCCAAGGTCCTGAAGTCATTGCTGATGTCAGGTGAATTTGAGACACTTGTAATGTTGCAGCACATTTTTATTAGGAATACGCCATCTTTGGGGAGGTTATTCTGGTTATTATTTGCAGCAATTGCAGAGGGTCGTGTGTCAGACACCAGCTTCAGCTGGTTCCCACCTCTTGTCACCCATTGCTGCCCCTTAGAAAAGGGTCTTCCCGAGGACGATTTGTCGGAGTGGCTTTGCAGGTTGTGGGTGCTGTTCTGGGAGGACTTCGTGAATGTGAGAAATGGAGCCTCCACATCCCTGTGTGGGGGAACAAGCTGCTCTGAGGTGTTGATCCAGCATGGCACAAGGTGCCTGGGTTCCTCCCTGGAGCCTGTGGATCTGCTGGATGGGCACAGGGCAGGGCTTCATCTGCCAGGAGACACTTTTCTTGCAATTGGGTCTTACAGGATTTTCACTGCAGCAGAGTCATGGCCCAAAAGCAACTTTCATTTTTTGGCTACAAGGACCCAAGTGATGGGCTGGGGCACAGTGGGGTCTGGTCCACCTCACAGGCACCCGGATGAGCCTGAGGAGCTGCATGCTCCTTGCTGGAGGTGGACCCATGGCAGGAGCACCGGGTGCTGTGCAGAGGATCACCAGGGCAGGAAGAATCAGCCAAAAGAACTTTGGAAATGTCCTTTAAAACTGGGTGGGGGGAATCTGCTCAGAACAAATCCCTGCAAAACTTTATAACCTTCCTTGGCGGTTGAACAGAAGCTATTACAGTCTGGTGGTTACTGTATATTACAAAGGTTATTTCCAAACACTTGGCTAGCACCTGGGGAGAAAATATATGCCTTGTGGTTGACTAGCATCTGAGTGTTTCTTTTCAGAGGATGTATGCCTCTAGTGTAATGAGCACAGCAATCATCAGGTGATGTGAGAAAAGGACAAATATTATTGTTATGATTAAACTGTGAAGGTTAAATGAATCATTTGGTAGGGCTGAGGCGTACTGGTATTAGACCTACTGGGGAACACAGAGGGAGGAAAATGCCTTGCTGAATTCTCTCCCTCTGTCTTATTGATGGTGTTTTCGTCCCCAGATAGAAGCTCTGTTTTATACATTGTGATACTTTCTTACCTCTCAAAATGAAAACAGTGCTGCATGTGGTCCTCTAAGGCTGACATTACCCACTTGTTCGTGTTAGAGACGATGCGAAACAGTGCTGATGGCCACCCAGAGATGGAGATACCTCCGTGGCTTGTCCAGGCTAAGAGCCCTTGGTCAGGGCTGGAGTGGGCAGGGTAAGTCCTGAGCAGGCATCAGATCTCTGTATGGCGGCCCACAGAAAGGGAAGATACTGGAAAGTAAAAGGCAAATTGGGCCTTTCAGGAAATGACCAGAGGAAAACAGTAAATAAGATTCAGTTGCTGCTTGAAAGCATTTCCTTGAGTAGTAGAAAATGCTGTCAAAAGTAGCCATTTTCCTTTCTGTCTGCAGTCAATAAAAAAGGTGGGCAGTGAGGAAGAGAAGATAGGAGTCAGGTAATACCAACAAGGGACGTGAAGCAGAAATAGAGGGTTGCTCTGCTGAGAGTGCAATGAAAAGGAGCTCCAATCTTGCCAAGAGCTGAGAGAATACAGAAAGCCCGTGGCACTTGTGTGCCATTATCTGGTCTCTCTGCTCTTCCTTGCAGAGGCTCGGCTGCTCTGTCCTGCCCTGGTGGTGCTGGTGCCAGTCCTGTGCAGTGGCCTCCACCATGGGAGGGAAGCAGATACCTGCAGGGACCTGCACTCCCACCTGGATATGGATGCAGGAGCAGATGTGTGCAAGGAGCAGGGATGCTCACAGGGAGACCATGAGGCCAGGGGAGGCTGTGCTGAGCTCCTGGTCCGAATGATTAGGGACTCCTCGTGCCATCTGGTTATTACTCCAAGGCTGTTGACAGCACCACTTCGGAGACATGAGGAGCTCTTCCCAGGAGCACAGTTCTGCATATCCATGCACCGTTCCAAAATCCTTTAGAACTTTCTCAGCACCATTGCACCTACTTGTTCTACTGGTTACATTTCAGGTTGCAATGCCGGCCTTCATTGGAATGAAAATTCATGTCTCTACCTTGCCAGTGAAGAAATGCAGAAAAGCTCATCACTGGCTACCAAGGAGAGTTTTATTTCGGATGTGCAATAGAGAAAGAAGGAAGACGCTCTGTAGTGGCTTAGTGTTGGGTACTTTTATTCTTCCATAGCTTCTGCATATTTGTTCAGGAAAACTGAAAATATAAGAAATCCCTCTCTCCATCTGTGTGAAGACTGTAACATGCTTACGGTTTGGATTTCTAATGCGTTCTTCATCACTATCTGATGGGTTACTTTGGGCCAAGCATTTTCCTGCTCATTCCCCAGCTTCCCCAGCTGCAAAATGGAGATACTGAGCCTATTTAGAGCTTAGGGATGTGTAAGTGGAAAGCAATATAAAAGAACAGCACACTGTGAGATATAAGGTTTCACCACGTCATGCACTAAGGAAAACAGAACTACTAAATGTTCATATGTTTCCACAGATTTCTCTGTGTTCAGGCTTATCTTCAACAGAGAAAGTGGCTATTTTACAAGCATGAGTTGCAATCCCGTGCACAGCGGTGCCTCTGAGAAGTAATTGGATTTGGTACTTACCTTCCTTTTAGGCTTTTATTGTCCCAGACATAGACCATTGTGGGGGTAAGCTATTTTTAATCAGACCATATCAGGTCTTAATTTCACCTGCTTGCATTAAAAATTGTTTCACTGATCATACAGTGAGGTAAACATGACAAAATCAGCTCCTAATTCACAGTTCCACTGCTGTCGGCAGCAGGAAACCTGAAGCTTGTCTCTCATGCCCTAAGGGAATGCTCTGTTTGCCTCATCATGGGCAGAGCCTGTATGGACAGAGCAGGGGAAGAAAACCGCTCTCTGTTCTGAGAGTGCCAGCCCATGTATGCATTCCAGACCGTGCTTGGAAGAAAAACCACTGGGGCTCTGTCTGGCTGGTTTTCAGTATGCACTTCATTTTCTTCTGCAAACTGACTCCCTCCTCAGTTGCAAACTCTAATCTCCAAATTAGCTGGAAAACAAGCACTCCCATCCCCGCCCTCCCCAAAAAAAGGAATGGAAATACATGCAGGCTCTGTGATGTCTCTAAATCAGATCTCTGCCATTTGGAGTCGAAGGTCAACCCTGCAAGACAGTTTCCCCTTGTGTGAGAGACATCTCAATGCCTGCTGTTAGGTTTCAGCAGGTGCAGTATGGGCAGAGTGCTGTTACACTGGGCTCTGGCACCAACAAATACCATTGTTCATTTCCTGTCTTTTAGGTGTCAAACATTGCTGGGCATCCCTCTCAACCTTTTTGCTATTCCCAGTTTGAAGACAGAGTTATAAACCCAGGGAAATCTTTCTTTCCACCATGTGTTCATTTTGTTTGTGTGGAAGATGTTAAGAAATTTCTCAAAGACTTTAACTCAAGCTAGGAATTATGTGTATGGGGCATTACGCTTGTAATTTCTTCAACTAGTCTCCTTCTTTGACAACTGCTGAACAGAGAAGGCAGGTGGTATGTCCTGAGTTCAGCTGTAGCGGTTATTTTTCTCCTTCTTAGTAGCTGGTGCAGTGCTGTGTTTTTGACTTTAGCCTGAGAACACCACTGATTACACTGATGTTTTTAGTTGTTGCTCAGGAATGTTTATGCCGATCAAGGACTTTCTCAGTCTCATGCTCTGTCAGTGAGGAGGGGCACGGGAAGCCAGGAGGAAGCAGAGACAGGACACCTGACCCAAACTAGCCAAAGGGGTATTCCATACTACAGCACGTCATGCCCAGGATAGAAACTGGGGGCAGTTACCCAGAAGGCCCAGATTGCTGCTTGGGTCGGGCTGGGTATCTGTTGGCGGGTGATGAGCAATCGTATTCTCTCCCCTTGTTATTTCCCTTATCATTACTATTATTGGTGGTAGCAGTAGTGGTTTTGTGTTATACCTTAGTTCTGGACTGTTCTTATCTCAACCTGTGGGAGTCACATTCTTTCGATTCTCCTCCCCATCCCTCTGGGAGCAGGGGGAGGAAGAAGGTGGGGAAATGAGCGAGCGGCTGCGTGGTTCTGAGTTACCGGCTGGGCTTAAACCGTGACATGGTAGGGACTCAAATGTGACTAAAGTTGGCAGATTGACAGGGTCGTTGGTCACCTCCGTGAATGTGAGAGGTCTGTGATGTGGGCTGCAGCCTTTTGTGGCTTAAAATAAAAAAGACTTTAAAATCTTTCCAAGCAGCTTTGATGAGGACAGGAGCTCATGCACCTGAATTTCACGTCAGGAGATTTTCTTCTTTGCCTTTAACCCCAGCAGTTTCACTGTATGGACTACAGAACTGAGCCACTGCCGTTCCAGGAGGTTTCAGTTATCCATTATTGGTGATTTGTAGAAAAAGTTGTTGGCAAGGAGTTTCTCTTGGATCTGCATGTTTGGCGACAGATTCCCTAGCTGGCTAAATCGATATTAATTTGCAAAAGCTGAAGAGCTGAACCTGTTCTGCAGTTACAGGGTTTGGGGAGTTGTGTTTTGCTTTCAGTACTCCCAGCTGTCTGGGTGGATGAACGGTCTTCAAGTTCCCTTCAAGTTCTGCCACCGCAATTAGCCTGTACTAGCAACAACACCAACACTATGTCATTCAAATGTTCCTAGGTGTTCTCGTGCAGTGTTCAAGACTTAAATTATATGCCAGCATAGGAACATCAGTGTCCCTGATCACAGGAAAAATTATGTTTGGGACCTGTTGTGATTTCCACCCAAGCTGTTGGGAAATTCACATTTCGTGAAATGAATCTTTTTCTTGTTCTGGGAAGTGCAGAAGGTGCCCTACATTCACAGGCTCTTTATCAGTTTTTTGATGAAAGGATACCTCTGTGTGTGGAGATTTTTTACGTTTTGAAGTTCTAGGTGCAAAGAAGCTAACAAGGGAATAGAGGGGAAAGGAGATCTGTGCCTGCAAACACAGCGTGAGAGGTGGTAAACTCTGAGAGCGGATGTGCCAGCGGCACCTCGAGCCACCTCTTCCCTCCCTCAGCATTTACACAGGCTCCACAACACGCACACCTTTGGCACCTGCGAGGAGACCCTGTAAACCAGTAGACTGTGGCAGCAGGATTCCTACCGCTCTGAGAAGGCTCTTGGATTTCAATATGTTCTCCCATATGCCTTAACACTTTCGCATTTCTTCCATCTGTTTCTGGGAAATGTGAAGGAATTTAATGATCTTTTCTAGGGTTATTAAACTAACATCTGTTGTCATTAATAGAGGACATTCTTTACGGCAGCGTGCAAATTCCAGTGATAAATCTAGTCCTGCCACCCTGTATTTCTTTTTAATGAATACAGCATTTGCACTGAAACTGAGGTTATGAATGCAGTGAGTTCTTAAACTATTTCTTTATGATGTAGCTTTGGCATAAAAATAGGGCACTTTTTTCTCCCTCCTTGTGTTCCTGGTTGCTTTTGCTATGAAATACATTTTATGCTGGGTGAGATGGATTACTTTTTCATTCCCATTTTCCTTCCTTCTCCCCTTTTTGTTCCCCTGCCAAAAAACAAACTGAAAAACAGAAAGTTGCTCAAAAACATGGAATACATCACATTTGAATAGCCACTTGTTAGTGAAGTTTGTTTGCAGAAAGAAATGATCTTTTCTTCTTAATTTTAGAGGTTCCTCTGGCATGCAAAATTGATAGTGACTTTTATTGTATTTGGAGCATATTTTTGCCTTCAGTGACTTATTGTCCTGCATCTTAATGACGACTATAAATATCTGCTTGGATACACTTCATGTCTAATTACGCGCTGTCCTGGTTTTCACTACTTGCCTATGATACTGTTATGGAAAGAGCTTTTTTGCTGCATCACTCTGATTTCCTACTTTTTTTTTTATTTTTTTAAATAGTAACATAACCCAACATAATAATTACACTTTTGAGCTCAGTGAAATACATCATGTGAAGTGATGATGTTTTAGGTACTTGCATTGTGGGCCCATATCTAACAATTTGAATAACCAGTGTTAAAGTTGTGTATAAATAGCCAGGACACTTCTGACGAATTTCACTTTGGAGTAATCGCTGCATTTGTGTCATTAATAAATGAAAACAAGAAGTAAATGCTTTCCTGTTGTCTTCTGTGGCTTATTCATCCTGAACCTTAAAAAACAAAGCACACAACAGTAGTTTTTCATCTTGACTAAAATGCATTTTAAAATTAATTGTTTTAGTGGCTTGAAAGCTTCATAAATTGGATTAGAATCCCATATATACACCAGCCACGAGTGATAGGTCCAGCCTTTCTGTTATCTTTCTAATGATTTTCTCACCTGGCATTTTCATTAAGATAATCCCTGCACTGACATTGTAAGCAGAGATGGGCAGGAGCTGAAATATTCTCTGCCATGGGAGAAGGTTTGGGCTGAAATCACCAATTTAAGGGGGATTTACCAAACTGCACAAAATGCATATATTAGAACCTGAATTAATTAGCATGGAAATGACTGAGCATGGTTAAATGCAAATGTCGTGTTATTCAGCATTGCTACCATGAGAGGAAAGGATAAGAAATGAAAAAGGATGAGATAAAACGAGCAAGCACATGACGAGAAAAACCAGGTGTTTCTTACTCTGTGGTAGTCCTTTCAGTAAACTTGCAGGCCAAGCCAAGGAATCATGCTAATGTCCAGTAATAAACAGTTTCATTGTAGGATATCTATGTCCAAGGGCTTCTTGCTGCATTAGAGGTAATTAATAAATGATTGTGCATCTATCTAAGGGCTCTGTGCTGTCACTGAGCATTGCAGCATGTGCCTTCTTTGGGAACTGGAAAATAATAACTGAAATTTAGACGTCTTCACAGACTCCTTTTTTTTCCCTTTGTTGAGCCAAACATCTGTGGTAAAAGTAGCAATCTTTTTCCCAAAGAGCAGGGGCTCAGGTACTATGACTGTGAACATCCTGTAACCTCACCGCTATATGGATGGTGGGACAGATGTGCAGTGGCACAGGTGGATGTATTGAACACTTGACATTCACCTCTGCAGAGAAAGATCCTGTTTTGAAGTATAGAAAGGAACTGAAATAGAAGTAGAGCCTGTGTGAAATTTCAACCCTGGTGTGCATAGTTACTTTGAAATGAAATATTTGCTGCTTTTGTGACAAGCTGGACTCGCAGTTGTCTTCTTTTCAGAGGAGAGAGAAAGCAAAAGAAGAAAAGCAACTTGTCTTTAAAGAGCAGCAGGAACTCTGGATCATTTATTCCTTGCAGCATTTCCCCTTAAACAGAACTTTTCTGTGGATGCTTCAGGCTGTTTTTAGGATTGGTTCTGGGCTTTATTTTCTGCTTCCCAGGGAGCTCATCTGGGGGCAGGTTTTCTGGCAAAAGGGGGACCCTCAGGAAGGGGAGAGCGTTAGAAAGACCCTTGTTCCCCAGGGAGCAGGGACCCTTCTTCCTGGCCGCTGGAGCCTGTGCCTTCCGCCCCTGTCTCACAGGGGAAGCAGCTGCTACCGGGGGAAACGAGCACCTCCAGGCCCCAACTGTGTCCCAGGCACAAAGCTCGCCTCGGCACCGCAGGCAACACACTGACAATCTCTGTGCTTCTCTCCTCTCCTGCTTAATTTGCCGTAAGGTGTCTGAAACACTCATCATGTGCTCGCGTGGTGCTAAGAACCCATCTCGTCAAGGGGCCCCTCACGTGTTTCTGGGACACAGACACCAATAGTGGTGCTGACATTTGAGGAGTGCTATTTCTTCCCAGCTGAGCAGTGGTTAGAAAAGCAATCTATTGTGCTCAGGTGCTGTGGAACACTTCCCAGCCTTGTCCTACCTCCTGAGGCAGCCACGCTCCTGTTCTTCCCCACATACTCACAGTCCCCCTGTCTTTAAGGCTAGGTTTAGTCTGCAGCACTGTCACCACTGTGTGGAAAAGTTGCATAAGATTCATTGCATCTCGGAAATGATGAATCCATCCTGAAAGTGGAGATTGCATTTGAAATATACCTGGGCTTGGTAATGTTCAAAGTGTGATGCCTCCAGCATTTTTCACTTTCAAGGTGACAGAAATTGAAAGATGGATTCCTGCAATTTTGGCATTTATAATTCAACTGAGAAAAGGTCAGCTTCTTCATGGAATCTTGTTTAAACTAGTAGAACAGCATGGAAATGTCACATTGTCTTTCTGATAGTGTCACTGGTGCTTTGATTAACAACAGTTTCAATCTGTAATGCAGAATAAACCCAAATGCCACAAATAGCTCGATAAGAGCCTAGTCCAAAGTGCCTGAGAGATCAATAGGAAGATTTCCTGTGATTCCACTAGTTGTGGGATCTGGTCTAACTAAAACACTGAGAAAAAGAGAAGTTGGTGCTGTTATTCAAAAATGTATTAATTAAGCCTGCGGGAGCCAGGACCGCTTCCCTGCAATTGAGGAGCCCAGGAATGGAAGAGAAACGCCCTATGGGTGCTGGCCCTGGGGCTGGTAATGGCCACCTGGCCCCAATGGGCCCCAATGTGTCTCACCTGGGCCCCCAGGCCCTTCAGGGCCCATAGCACTATTTAAGCTCAGCCTGGGGCCATATTCCTTCTCTTGCCTGTGCTGTGGGAGCAGCAGCCCTGGTTCTGCCATGGCCATAGGCAGCACATGGGTATCTCTGGAAGTCTGCCACCAGAGCCTGGTGAGTTGCTTGGGTCTCCTGTTCCTGTTTTGCGCTGTGTTGGTTAATGCTGCCCTAATGGGAGGGGCACTGAGAGGGTAAATCGTAAAGTAACTTGTTAAGTCCTGTGCTGGAGGCTGGACAGTGCAGGTCTAAAAGGGTGATGCCCTTTATGTGGCCAACCAGCTGTGAGGGCTGGGCTTCCCCTGTAGATGTTTTCAGTGTTATTTATAGTTCCATAGATATCCCCTGCTCCTTGCTCCCTTTTCCTGTGAAGTTTCAGCTTGTGTCTCTATGAGGAAGACTCACGGGTGTGTGCTTGCTGACTGGCACCTGCAGCAAAACAGGGCTTTGCCCCTGGAGATGCTTCTTCAGGTGTCTTCATGGGCCTCTCCTTCTTGCAGCTCTTTCTCTCTTTGCATCTCCTGTGCCATTGCAGCAGTACACTACTCCTGCCTTGCACTGTCTGCAAGTTGAATGTATGCTTGGTTAACTATTCCAGCACATAATGGTATTTGAATGTGGCTATGTATTACTGGCTGAGGAGTGTGGCTATGGTGATAAAGACTGTGTTGCTGCCCTTGGGATCAGAGATCTAGGTAAAACTCAATTGCTTGAGTTCGTGTTGCTTCATTCCAGCAGTAGGGAGCAGCACTGCTGTGTGGGGTGGGCAGTGGGCGTCACAGCTAAAGATCTACCTTTCCAGCCTGTGGATGATGTGAAGCTTTGCAGTTGAACACAAGGACGAAGTTGGAGGATGTGAGTGGCAAGCAGGCAATAAGCAGCAGCAGTACCATGCCCTTGCTGGTGGCGATGGCTTTTGTATGCTCTGGAGGGAGCACGGATGCCCCGTGCTGCCTGGGGAGGCATGGGTCCCACACTGCTTCCAGTGCTGTGAGAAATCTAGGTCACAAAACCTTCCTTGCAGGTGGAAGTGGAATTAGTGTAATATGAAGTTTGTTTCCCATAAAGTTCAGGCAGAGCTGAGTAGTTCACAAGGTATCTGGCAAAGCAAACATCAGCGTTGCAAAGGATCAGACTACTCAGTTATTGCTGGCTACACAGACAAAACACTGTGACACCTTATGACAGCTTATAGTAGGAAACTGTATAATCTGCACATGGACCCTCCTTGCTGGAGTAATTTTATCTGACAAAAGTCAACCTTCAAGCATTTTTAGGAAAGAAAGTGAAGGGCTGCCAGGTAGGGGAAGCTTCTTGAAATAATCAGTTCATATAATATTTTTCATCAGCTGACTTTTCTGAAAGACAGTTTCGTGTTGCAACAGTTTATCTTCAACTTCTAATTTTCAGAATGATTGTGAACCATGTATCATGTGTCGGGAAATGTTTTCAACTGACTTACTTAGTGCTGCATGCTTCTATTTATAGGTTCACTGTGTTTTTGTAACATACTTTGCTATCAAATCCTTTCAACAATTCAGGAAAATATAAACCACAAAAGTTGCTGGGCATATTGAAGTGTGCTGTCACGGGGACAAATATATCTTGGACCGTCAGTCTGGAGGGTTGGAGAGTTATATATGGAAAATCCCCTAATAACAGAGTAGAAAAACTAAGGTAACATTTCAACAGGCTAGAAATTGATATCTGTAAAGACCCAGCCTGGTGTGAAGGAAGGCATGCAGGTGCACTACACAGTGTGGAGGAGAAATCCTTGAATACAGTCTGCATCTGCCTTGTCTCTCACTCAGCTTGTTCCATGGACTTTGAGTGTGGAGCTCAAGTGCTTCTCTTATAGTCACCATTTGTGCAATTCAGTTTCCATGTCTGTTGCCATCTGTGACTCAACAACTTATAGTCTTAAGTGGGTTCAAAAACTGCATTGGCATTGATAGAAGAGAGTCATTGTGGACTGAGAAATGCAAAAATGTCTGACTCAAAAAGCCCAAGGAGCAGAATGCAGGTCTCAAGAACATATTAGGAAACTATCACTATAAACTTACTATAGCTGTGTACTCTTTTTACAGATGTCCTGTGTCTCTGTTGCCAAATTCATTGTCATGAGACTTTTACTTGCTTGAGTATCTCGGGAAACAGCAGAATGAAGGGATAAGTACAGGTTTACAGGTCGTCACCAGCCAAAAAGGGCTTTGGGCTCCCACTTCCTTTGAACTGAAAGGTCTGAGATTTCTTGCTCCTCTACACTGAAAACAGGTCTATTAACATTTGACTTTCATACCTCGAACATTATCAGAATGACAAATTTCTTGACAGCTGCTTACTCATATTGTCAACCAGCATGTTCCAGTAAATTCTTGAGAGGTGCTTGATGTTGAATGTATAATGAGACTCCCTCTTGCTGCAGGTGGGCATGATTGTTCCCATTTTTTTCTTCCCATTTATATAAAATGTGGCAGTCTTGTTATTCATTTACCTAGACATGGCTTGAATTGGAGTTTAGATCCTGAAGTGTAATTTGAATTGCCCTCAGTTTAAGTCTGTTTACACAGAAGTGTTTTGTGTGCTTGATGGTGGTCTGAATGTGCCACCATCCCTACAGCTGTAATTAAAGGAAGGGTGAGAAGACCTTTCATGATCTCATTACATAGATTTCCAATGAGGTTGGAAAAGACCTTTAGGATCATCAAGTCCAACTGTTCTCCAGCACTGCCAAGGCCACCACTAATCCATGTCACTGAGGGCCTCGTCTACACAATTTTGAACTGCCCTGGGCAGCCTGTTCCAGTGCCTGACCACCCTTTGGGGAAGGAATTGTTCCTCATCTCCATCTAAACCTCCCCTAGTGCAGCTTGAGGCCATTTCCTCTTGTCCTGTCACTTGGGAGCAGAGACCAGCTCCCTTCTGGCTCCATCCTCCTGTCAGGCAGTTCTGGAGGGCAATAAGGCCCCCCCGACCCCGTGGCTGCAGGGAGTCCCGCTCACCTCAGCTGGGTGCTCCCCCTGAGCCATTACTCTGTGTAACACTGCTGGGCCTCTGACTATAGACAGTGCTATTTCACTACATAAAGTACTAGAAAACCTGTACCCTTACAGGTTTCCTGCCTGAAGCCAGTACAACTGATGAACTTGGCAGAGGCTCTGGATAATCAGCTACAGTCTTTTACCCAGGATGTGTTTTGGTTTTGTGGTGTGTGTTGTTTTTTTTTTTTTTTTTTTTTGTATTGCTGATTTTCTTATCCCTCCTGCTTTAATTGCTGGATGTTTCTATGGCCTTTTTATACTTCAGGAGGATTTCTAGTACCCAGAGGGACCCAGGTGAAAGGATCTGTGTGTGTGAGGGTCAGGAATACACAGAACTTGGTAAATCTTTGAACTGGAAACAAGCTCTGTGTCCTGCAGCTCACCCAGCTGGAAGCATCTGAATTATGAAGTATACTAATAGCTGTAACGCATCCCTCAAACACCTGACCAGTATCTTAATTGGAGCTTTTAAAGAAAAGTAATCCTCTAAATGAGCTGCTGATAGCAAGAACATTTAAAAAAGCATCTCTGTGGTAGGGGGTTAATCTCTCCTGCTCTGAGGGTGTCACCTTCTTAAATGGGGAGAGTATAAATACACATCATCCCATGCTTCTGGTAGGAAGCTATAAAAATGAACACCATGCAAATATTTAGTAGGGCTGAGGAAAAAAGGGACCCTTCAAACTCCTCACTTCTGGGCACTGAGGGATAGAGCAGTATCAGCTTCCCTGGTGAGCAGCAGCATGGTGAAAGGCAATTGTGAAGAAATATGTGCATGCAGTGGAGGAAAAACACAAGTTTAAGGGGGCTGGAGGTAGGATGCTGAAGCCTGACTAACAATGTCCCTGGACTAACCAATGTGCCTTTCTTGCGCCGTGAGGATCAATGTCCGTGGGCAGACACAGAGCTAGGTCACGTGCTGCTGATGTACCAGTGTTCCTGCTGTCCCCTTCCAACTCCTCCTCCATGTGAATCCTGTGATTAATCACTGATGGCTAAGTTTTGGAATGCAATTCCTTTATGTACAAACATGAAGAGATTGAAGTGGAGGCTTGAATTAACATCTCACTAAAGTAGGACAGAAGCTTGTTTGCAGAATGATTATAATGACATATTGGAAACACACAATTTCAACATATCTGAAATAAATACATGGGCGTAACTCCATTTTAACTTTCATCTCATGAATTAGAGCCTTGCTGCAGCTCTGTGTGGGGTAAATGCCATATTTCTGCTACATTACTAGGAGTGTGATCCAGTGTGGAGTGCTCCACACGATTACCATGGGAGTGATCATCTTTGCTTTTCCAAGATAACATTTAAATGAGAGAAATATGCTCTGTAACTGATAGCAAAAAGTGGGTTTTTTTTTTAAATGCTCTTCTGATTTGTGTGGTAAATAAGCCTAAATAGTACACCCATTTAAAAAATACAATTTGCAGAGCATATTAATAGCACTCAGTGGGGTATGTAAATTCACATTAGTATGGGACTTCCAGGCTTTTGAGATTTTTCTTTTCATCTGGCATAGGAAACTGTTGGTAGAGGAAAAAAGTCTCTTGACATGTTCAGATTTGATTTGTTTTTAAGTGTTACTTACTTTATTTGTTATAATATGTAGCAAACTGAAGAGGCTTTTAGCATTTAGCTCTGCAAACATTAAAATACTACTTTTGGAGCGCTTTTGATTTTCTCCCTAAACTAAATTTCAGTAAGAGCATGACACATTTGCAGTGCATTAGAGGTTTTGATAGAAGTGGACTTTTTAACAGCACTTCTGACTTTCAGACCTGCTCAAAGAGTGAGGGGTATAATATCCCACCCTACGTATGGCTAAGGGTGTTATTTCTCTTCCTTCAAATGGTGTGTCAAAGAAGCACAATCAGTTTGGAGTTGTGGAAAAAAGTCTTTCCTGGATTAGACATGAAAAAAAAATTAAGTGAAATTAGGAATGGCAGGGATGATACATAATGCTTAGAACTACCTGATATTTAGAAGTTATTCCCTTTTCTAGAACTTGAGGTAATTCCCTACTTCTATCCAGACTATGCTGAGTGAATTTCTATAGTGGCTAATGACTGTTGTCACTGACAGTACAAGAACTCCTGAACTTTTCCAGGAAAATGTTATGATTATTAGCCAAAAAGAACTACACAGAATGCTGAATCACTGTTTGGTGTCTTGGACAAGTGAAGAAAATAAAACACTGGCCTTAAAGTGACTTGATAGGCAGCCATCAGGGAACAAGCATCTCACCCAGGCCAGTATGACATTAAGTAATACCTTTGTAGATATCAAACATGTTGAACAGAACCCTAACCAGCCTGAAATCTTGACATTTACTGAAATGGATCACCTACTCAGAAGGTGGCATTTCTGAAGTAGCAAGGAGCACTCCAGGAGACATGAGGATGTCTTCAGTAGTGTAGAAATCCCAGACCTGAGCCAGGTGTATTGATTCACTGATTTTCTTAATACCTACAAAGACAAATGAACTATCTGCCCTGCAGCTCATTGCATGTATAGGTAGTCCTTTAAATCAGTCAGATGACTCGTGCTGTAGTGTGCCTGTTCTGAATTATGCCACTGATTAGAAAGCAAGTTGAGCTCATCAGCTTGGATGTAGGCTTGTCACTGGTGTTTGAAGTCACGTTTGAAGCCCCCCACTCCAAAAGAGACTTGGTGTAAACCATTTGGGCCAGTGGAAGATTGCCCAGGTGGTCCTCAGCGTTCGCTCCAGCTCTTGTTTCTGCTCAGAGCTTTTGGGAGATTTGTGGCAACCGGAAGAGCAGATAAAAAGGTGCAGTCTCTGGGATAGCTATTTGTGATATTCTTGTGGGAGCTTGAGGCTGTGAATCACTGTTAATGGTTTGCAGATGCAGAAAATTCTTAGCATGTACTGAAGTGTTATCAGTAAATATGTGCTATTAAAATGATCAGCAGTTGGTACAGCAGATTTGTGGAGATGGGGAACATTGAACAATTGTACACCTTAGAATAATGCTGAAATATAAACCTGTTTTCCTACAATACTCTTAATTACCACATGTAACCTCTATTTTCAAAGAGTGTATAAATGTATATGTGCTATGCAGACATCCTCATATATTTCTGGATGTTTTCTTAATTGATCAACAAAGTAACGGTGTGTTGAAATCAGATACAGGAAGTTTGACCCTTGAAGGTTAATATTTTTTGAATGAATTGGGTGATCCACTGGGGAATTTCTCAGGGATGGTAATTACATTTCTTTTGCAGTAAATAGAGTACTTCACTAGTTTAGTGGAGTTTTTTGTCCTAGGGAAACATATGGTATAATGGAATGTTCTTTAACTCTTTCAAAGAGCAGAAACTTGCTCCTTCTATTGAGATGATACATCACATTTTCTAGGAGAAGCCATTTTCTTGCATGAGCATTTAGACATAATGTAAGATATACATTTATTTTCAGTAGTAGACTGACTGTCTTGGGGCATACTCTTGAGAGTTTGATATTCAGCATGTCTGAATGTTTTCCAGAAGAGCCCTTTAATGCTAACGTTAGCTGCTTTTTCCCTCTTTTACATCTGTACCTGACCTCCTTTGTCTTACCCTCTTTAGACTAAATTGTGTTCACTTCTGTTTCAAAACCAATTTTTTGAGACCTCAGACCTTTTGCATTCTCTGCAGTTGATGTTTCGCAGCAACATTGTGTTGCTGACTCACATTCCATCTATGATCCACAGTACCTGCCAGATGCCTTCCTGCGTGACTGCTGTGAGGGTGCTTGTTACTCATCCTGTATTTGTGCAGCTGGTTATTCCTGCCTTTTTCCTGTTGACTGCCTGGGGGAGCAGCCTGAGAAGCGGAAAAGACCTTGGTGCTCTGCAAGCCTGTTCAGCAATAGCTGAAGCACCCCTGTGTTCTCAGCATTGTTTTGGTTGCAAAACCAGCATGCAGCACCTTCTGGGTTTGTGGTATCAATTATCCATGTCTTAAAAAGATCCAGAGGGAATAGGTTACCGTGTTAATCATTGCTAATGCACTAGATTTGGGGGCTACAGTGCTGCAATGTAGGCCCAGGATGTATGTCCTGCATATAGCGTCATGCATGTCAATGGAGCAGTTTAGAAAAATAAATAAATGAATGGTACATAATTCACTGCTGACATCTGTGTTATTGCTGCTTTGCTATGTTTGATGGCAGGAAGCAATCTGACTATGCTGCTGTATGTGTGTTTATTCTGTGAAGTTGGAGGCTGTGAAACACCACTTATCTCCTATCACAGCATCCTTGTGACAACCTTTATGAAGGCAGAAACAGATTTGTGATTTGCCTGCTAGGCAGCAGCTTTCCTTTCCTGGCTGCAGAGGAGTGGGCTGCAGCTTGGAATCTTGCTGTGGCAACAGTCTTGCTAGCTGCTTCCCTTAATGAAGTGCTATGAGGTGTTTCTATGTGTATGAGGGGTGTAGCAGCACAGCTTTTGCAGGGAACTGACTGTGATAAGCAAACCTTCTTTAAAGCTAATCAACTGCATTGCTGTTTGCCTGGTAGGCAAATTGTGACAAGCACAGGACCACCGGAGCTGTCACTACTACTTGTGCAAAGTGCTTTTGGTGACATTAAGATGCAGGGGTAGGACAGATGAAAGGGACTTGGGATGTAGGTCCCCCGCCTCTGACCAGTACTTTCTCGTGGGCAAGATGTGTGGCAATACTATTAGCTGGGAGGTTGGCATCCCTCTGTGCACTGAGTATCTGTAAAAGAATAAGTTACGTTGTGGACTATGGCACAGTTGAGAATAAGATCCTGATTTCAGTGAGGATAGAATAAAAAATAAACAGTGTGGAAGAGATCATACAGGACAATAAAGGCCTGGGCAATTATTTGGAGTTTAAACAAGGATATGTGGTGTTTGTGCTCTGAATGCTGCCTGGGGAATGGTGTGCCAAGAAACTGTTCCTGTCTGAATTGCTGGCCTGGAACTGCAGCAGTGTGTTGACATCAGATTCTGTAGTTCAGTGAGCAGCAGGGTGCATGACACAGGTGAGGAGCGCAGCATCTTCTAGAAAGGTTGATTTATGCATTGAGGCTGGAGTAATAAATGGCCACTGGAGCTAAATCTGTTAAACCTATCTAGTTCCCATTTCCCTGAAGGTGAGAAATCTGAGGCACTTGTGGTCCTGGCAGATCCAAGCCTGCCTTGTGAGCAGCCCAGCTTTGCTTAAGTCACATCTTGAAGCAGAGGGTCATTAAAATGATGTTGGCATTCTTCTCACTGTTATTTCAATACTTAGTGCTTGAAATCACTATTTCTGGCCTGCGAACTTAAACTTTGAAGTAGGTGGAAAGGGAGATGATGACCTGTCCCTTCCTTCCTTGCACTGCGTGGTGGACAGGTGGGCACTCAGCAGTGCTGGACACACTCCTGGAGCTTGAGGCAAGTGCCTTTGCCTGGTCATCTCTCTCCTTCCTCCCTGACTGGGCTGCAAGACAAAGCTTGGAAGCAAATTCACAGTGTTTGAAACAGCTGTAGCTGTTGAGACAGACTCCTTCACTGAATTTTGTCATAAAAATGTATTTACATGGGTTTCCAAAGGCAGTAAAGTAAAAAGTGCTGTGGGAAGTCTGGGGAAATGAAGCCCAGTGCTGGCCACGATACATGAGCCCATGCCCCTACAGCTGGCCAATGAAGCAGGAGTCGGCACCTCTGCCTCCTCTGTGGGGCTTCCCTTCCACTGTGCTCCTCCACAAAAGCAGCACACCAGTGTGGGAAGTGTCTCTGCCTGGTGGAGGTGGCTCTTTGTGCCTCACAGGCAATGCCCATGAAAAGATGGGTAAGCAGTGCTGGTGAAGTCAGAATTTGTACTTTCCACAGCATGCAAAACATACCCGCTATTTTTGTTGTCCCTCTTACTGCTTTGCACTGTGCTGGCAGTCTTCCCCTTTATAGCTTTGTAAGGAAATTCACCATTAACAGCTGTTGATGATGGGTTTTCTTGGCCAGCAAAGTCAGCTGTAGCCGGTATTTGCTCTGCAGTAGTCAAATTGTTTCCTTGGATAAATCATAAGGCGTTTGGCAATGCATTAATATTGACTGCATAAAGTTTGAATGTCTGACTGAAAAGAAATACGGAAAAGTGACTGAGTTCAGATGTCCCAAAAGGTATAGATCTTGGGTCCCACATCAAAAAGAAGATACTTCATTTTAATCTCCAGTTTAGGCCTCAGTCAATAATCACAAAGTGAATTGGACATTGAACGCTGCTGGTTTTGCCCCTTTTATTATGCACAGATGCCTAGTTCCATTTCATACCCTATATTATGAGCCAGGTGCTAAATTGCCTTTGGCTGCCTTCATAGGCCTAAGGAGTTCTTGTGGCTATCCCTAATGTAATTAAACATTTACACTCAATTAAACGAAAATTGTGTAGCCACATCATGCTGAGAGCTGCTGCTACTTCCACCAAAATTCTGTGTTTTTAGGCAAGTTTTAAAATGATAATCCACAATATTCAGGCATTCAGGTAGCAAGCAAAGCTGTTATTCTCTTGCTCAGTTTATAAGTATTTTAAGTAAGCTATCACTGTCAGCTGGTATCATTTCCAGTGTGGCAGAGCCAAGAGGAAATCTTGAGCCAAGCAGGCAGTGGCAAAACTTCCCTTCTCAAGTAGCCAGCTGAGCACCATGGAACTTATTTCAGCCTCTGAACTTCACAACAAAATTGAGTTCTTGTAACGATGCAAAGTCTTCTCTCAGTGGTGGCATCAGGGCTTCTGTGGCAGCGGTGTTGTGCTGGGACCTACTGGCCTCTGTGCTGCTGGTGACAGTGAAAGCAGTCATCATCCAGACCTGATCTGTGGCAGCTCCTCTGGCTATGGAGAGAAATGCCTTCAGCTGAACTGGCTCTTTCCCTCCTCTCAAGACCAAAGCATCCAGCCAGGTAATAAGAGTCTAAGAGGAGCTCGGGCATTAAAACGAATAGCGGTTTGTGGTGGGGATGTTAAATCAGGAAAAATATTGGTTTTCTGGCACTTGGTCTTTTAAAGCTGCTTGAAGTAAACCTTGTGGGGTTTTTCTATGTCCTGAAATATTTCACATTGCCCTTGCTGCTGAGCTCAGGAGAGTGCTGTCACTTACTTCCCGAGAGGCAGAAAGACAAAGCATAGGCAATTAAACTCATTCTCTACAGGAGGCTTTACAAGGATTTGCATGGAAAAAGAGCTAGAAATGAAAAGCAAATGAGACAATTGTATCTGGAAAACAAGCTAGTGAGTCATGTGGAAGGCTAAGAGGATGTTAGAAGAGCAGATGTCTTGGATGTGGATCTTTGTCCTGGACTGTGGCCTGTGTTTAACAACTTGTCTGTGCCTGGAGCTGCCTGCACCAGCACTGCTGCAGGCACCGACGCTGCTGAGGCAGGGCTCCAGGAGCAGGGATGGAGCCTGCTGCTGGCCTTGCCACGTGCCCCAAGATGACCCTGTTCACATGCAGCTGGTGGGGGACAATGGGCACCCAAATTCTGCTCCAAAGGTGGGAGGGATTTGGGAATGATGTTATCCTGGCACATGGATGGCATTCACTTAGATAGTAAGACCCTTAGGGGAGATTTTTTTTGTTTGTTTGTTTACTTTGGTCTGGCATAATCTTGATCCACCTTGGAGTTCCTCAATGTCACGATAGAAACAGTGATAGCTAACCCACATCCAAAGAGAAGGATCGGGAATATTTTTTCAGAAGATGCGATCAAGTAATTCAGAATCACTTAAATGGATCCCATGGGCTAAGAGATGGGGCTTCTACTTTGGAATTGGACATCTTTCTAAACCACCTGAGATTTCCTTCTAGGTGCTTTCTGAATGTATTTATGGGAGAATGACTGTAGGATCCCTGCAGCTGGGATGCAAGACTGCAGAACTGGGCTCACGTCTGTCTGAAGGCTTTTTAAACTCGATTCCTTTCACCTATCAAGACTTGCGTAGCTCTGTTTCAGACTGTACCATACCCTGAACATATGGGACCATACAGGCAAAAAAGACTCCAGTTGTTCCTAATATCTAGGCTATGAAGTCTATAGCCTGGGCATCTGTGCACCTAGATAATACCTTCATATCTCTAAATCAGAGCTCCTGGCTCACAGCACAAAATGTTTCCCCCATCATGTCTATCTTGCACTTGACAGTCCTTAAATCAATAGGTTGTATGTGTGCTGTCTAATATTGTGCAGCTTTGCCAATAGCCACTGGTATTCTTATGGTTTCTGCTGAACGTTGGCTTAGCTACAGCTTACACGAGCACTCACAGTGTGAGCTGCTGCATGCAGCAGGACACTGGCAAGTCTGAGTCTGAGAGGCTGGTGCTGAGCAAAGAGAATAGCTGCTGCAGGCTGACAATGCCAGCTGCCTCCACAGAAGAAAGGAGGAGTAAATTCTTAGCTGTTTGATGGCTTCTGCAATTGGAGATGCTTAGCAGTGGAAAAGACAGCCGCTTATTATCTTGTCTTCTGTGGATAAAGGCTATTGTATAACATTAAATTGTATTTCACAGCAAATCTCATGCTGTTGCTGTGTTAATGAATTGGCAGGTAAGCAGCACAATGAATAAGAACTATTGCAGTAGTGATGGCTGACCAGTGAAACCCTGTTTCTTCCATAGCAATAACCCCTTAATTAAAGGGGGTCCTTGAGCCCGGGGACTGGCAGAGGCAGCCAGCAACTATTGGTCACACGGGAGGAAGGGGAAGAAGGCAACGCAGAGCTGAGCACAGCAGCCCGAAGTAATCGTCTGAAATGGCCTTATCCACTGATTTTAGCAGGAGATCTCAGCCCTGCCCTCAACAGCACAATGAGCAGGGTCTACACACCGTTGAGGTGCCTTGGCAGGAAAGAACTTTTAAGTAGACGAAATGCAATGAGGTGGATAAGAAAGGGGAAGGGTAGTGCAAAGAGGTGAGCTGCCCGAAGTTAGTGAGCGTGTGAGCACCAGTGTTAAATACAAACCAGGTCTCCTGCAGTTCACCTAGTAGAATGCTTTCTCTGGATGGGGTCTGAACTGTGCATGCAAAGACAGGCTTTGCTGCTAGTTCAAGTGACAGAGGCTTGGGTTTTTTAATCTGTGTTAGCCTCATTGCTGCTGTCAGGGTTTTAGCAGGGATTATATCTACCAGACATGTTCTACAGTGGACTTTAGACAATACTACATATTTTTTTACTGATGTATTTGTGCATATTGTCTATTTTCTCTGGACCTCACAGATCTGAGACATTCTTCCATGCATATCAACATAGTTTTGAGTACTAAGCTACATTTATCTTGAGTATAATTCAGTTGCTCCTTAAATTTGTACACACATTGCTCAAATGAAAACTGTTAAGTAATAGCTGCAAGTAAGTATGCAAACTCTAATTAAAATGTCTAACATACTACATTATGGTTTATTTGCCTATTAAGTGTGAGAGGTTTAGTAGTCTTTCCCTTAAATACATCTCAAAGAATTAAACAAGACTGTACATCAGCTGATGGGATCTAAACAAATCAAGTGGTGCACAGAGATAATTGAATCATTTTTATTTTGACCAATGAACATTTTGGGATCCTCTGAATAGCACTTCTGAGCACTGCATTTGTTTAGAATTGATTTCACATTTAGCTTTCTAGCCAGGAGGGATTGGTTTGGGCTTGTTAGACACTTGGCTGTCCTATGTGGCTCTGCTGTGCTCAGATACTTGTCTGATATTATCAGGAAATCTTTCTCTATGAAAAACAAAAGTAGACTTGATGATTTTGTTAGAACAAGGCACAAGTAAGGGCTCTACTTTCTACATTGTGATCACCTACAATGGTATTGTTGTTGCCCTGGCAGATGAAATGCCATCCTGTGCCCTTGCATTTTGTTGCCTACAGCTGTGTTCCAAACCTGCAATCCTGTAATAGATGTATTGCATGTAACAGAAGTATGTATAGGCAGATTTAGTATGCCATCTGTATTTGCAAGCACATGGCACCGAGCCCCAGGAATCCTGTGTCTTCCTGTATCTCAGCAGGTTTGGAGATGGGTTGATGGGTACTGTGTAGCCACAGCAATAGTGGAAGGAGGCTGGGGGAGCATGGAGAGCACCTGCAGCCAAGATGGGCTGAAACAGGACTGTTCTGCCTTGAAACAGCTCTTTGTGTGACTCGGCACCACATGGAGAGAGGGGAGAGTCTGACATTTTGGACTCTGCTGTACCAGGAATCTAAAAGAACCTCTGAAGTAGCTGTAGGTATGAGGACTGCAAGCAGCTTACAGCAGTGAGAAGGGCTTCTCATGTCTTCCAGCGTTGTTAAGTACTGAAGCTGTTCCCTTCCCAGTGCTCAATCAGAATGCAGTTCAGTATATCTGTAATGCAGCTCAAGATGCCAAAATGAAACTCATCCAAACTGCTACTTTAAAGTGCTGTTCCAGCTATGTTATAGTGCACAGAGAAAAGGCTATGCAGAAATATTGCCTGTTGCTGACCTAAAAGTGCTGTTTGCAGATCAAGGAAATGTAACACGGCAACTTCCTTGCTTTTAATAATGTAGTGTGGCAGGTGCTTTGTTCTGTTCCCAGTGGAGCAAGGAGCTCTACATGACAAATCCTGGCAACCAAGGGCACCACTATTTTATAATGTCATCACTGGTCAAGTGATGATACTCTAGGAGCTATCCCAGCTTGACTTTTTCAGGTTCTTTGGGAACTGGGCCCACGCAAGATTAGTAAGTTTAAGAATGCTGAATAAGCACATGAAGCTGCAGCTACTTAGTTCCTTAGGGGCCTCTGAGGCATTGAAAAAGTTGATTTCTAGAACTGTTGAATCATACTTTTATTAGAGGCTTATTCTTGATGCTCTTGGCTCTAACACCCTTATTATAATGTTTTCTTCTCTGGGCAGAGGTGTCAGCTAAGGGTATTGCTGCTTTCTTTTCCTCAGCAAGGACTCTGTTTTACTGTGGAGATAATGTTCTAGACATGGGCCATTGTACTTTAAATGGCAGAGGGCAGCATGTGAATATCATATCTGAATGTCTGAAACAGCAATTCAGCCAGCATTTTTCCAGTTCTACAAGTGTGGATTTGAAGAGGCAATGTCTCCTGGTTTCCTCTTTTGTTTATGGCTCAGTGGGCATAGGGAAGGCTCTTAATTTTTCCATGCCTCTGTTCCTGCCTATGAAAAGCTGAGAACAGGAGCAAGTCACAATGTGCCTTGTGGGTAAGCATTCAGCAGTATTTTGGTAGGCTGTGGATTCCCATTTCTCTGTGCGCTAGATAGAGGGAAATTGGGAACTCTGACAGCAACTGGGGTTTTACTGGCTTTTAGCATAGACGGATACAGGCCAGAGATGCCTGTTTGCACAACTTGCACTCTATCTATCATGAAGTCAGTGCAATAAATCCATAGTTCAGGTTTAAGACAGCTCCTAATGTCAGCTCAGTATTGATTCAGCTGCTAACTTTATTGTCAAAGGAGTGACATTATAAAGAACCTTTGGGCTGGAATTTTCTAAGACTTAAAGGATGTGGGGCCAGATCTCCAAAGCTGTATGCATGGTTTAATGTGCAGATGGGTAACTAGGGGGAATTTGCAGGCCTCCTAAGGAGTCAGACCCCAGTTTCTGAGAGCGATCAGTTGGGACCGAGGCATGTGAGCTTTTCCTAGTGGATTCCAAAAAACCTTTTGGGCACAGAGAACTGCAGTTGAAAACTGACTTAGGGAGCCTGCTCCCACTGGCTTTTAAAGGAGCTTGGCCCCTGTACTACACTCTCTCATTGCATGCCTTCTGGCTTAACCTTTACTTATTTTACAAATTGGGAACTGTGGAAAAATAACGGGCTATTATTGGTGCATCCTGTGCCCTGGTCGTGTGATATTATGAGTAACTGTATTTTGCATTGAAGGCCACTTTAAAAACTATACTCAAACTACATACATTAAACTCATTTCAGTAGCATACTGCTTGGTTGGCATGATGGGCCAGAGTATGGTCTTAAATACACCAATTTCCTCGCTTTTTTTGGGCACTGTTTTGCTATTGAGAAGTCTCCTGTGCTGTTGATTCCCAGCATTATTTTAGTCCAGGCAACATTATCTCATCTCAAACACTTTTTATCTTCTGATAAAGTATCAAGTCTGTGACTTAAAAACCAACAAAAATCCTGTATTGAGACCCATGCATTCTTGGTTGTCTCTTAAAGCACAGTTATCACAGATGTAACAGATGAGCTGGCTCCACAACCTGCAGGTGCTAAGTGAAGATAATCCAGCTGTCAATTCTGAATGTTTGTCTTGTGTGGTTTAGAGGTTGTGCACTACTCAAGCTCTCTCTTCCCCAGGATAAAATGGTTGCTGGTTTAAACTTCTCTTTGCTTTCCTTGTTTTCTTGATGCTCATCCTCTGCCAGTCATCTGAGGATGAGGTTCAGCAGCCCCAGCTTATAAATGTAATTGATCATTAGGATGGCCCTGAGGAGATGTCAGTTGCTGTAGTTTAACAAAATGTCAGCTGTAGAATAGGCAGTCATTAGGAAGGATGTAGTGAGTCATTCATCTTGGTCAGCAATGCTGCCTGAGAAGGCAGAGGCAGAGGGAGGAATACTCATTTGGCTATGACTTTTTCCATTCCAGAAAGCTAAAGCCCTGTTCTCATTCCATGGATGGAAAGGAGTCTGTGCGTGTGCACACATGTCTATCTGTCGGAGCCATGTAATCATCTGTGCTGAAGATTTCAGACTGCAGCCTATGACTTTAAATGGTTCCTCAGCAGGAATGCTCTGTAATCTTTCCATACTTCCACTGTTGTAATAAGTTAAGGAATAAGTTTTGCTCATGGATTCTCAGGTGGCAGTAACAAGACTCCTGTCCCCAGAATGACACCTGCTGCTCTGGAGATGTACCCCCTTCTGCCAACTGACAGCAACTGATGAAATAGCACATCTGAGCTATTTTGTCTGGCACCCATCATTTATCTGTCGCATTCTTAGGACAAAGATGATTTGGGTTGAATACACTGAAAAGAAAACTTTTGCTTGGTGTATGTTAATGGAGGCACATAAGAAGTTCAGACTGTTTCAGAGGGCCCAGTTTTCACTGAGGTGTTTAAGGGGCACTTTTTCAGAAGGGCTCAATGCCCTCCTACTGTGTTAATTGACTTGAAAATGCGATGGGTTGACTTTGTGCTTAGCTGGGCATTGAGTGGTTCTGACATCCTGATTTTTCTTTTACCCTTTGAAGCCCTGGGGGACAAAATCACAAAAAGCTTTGTGAATCTTAACATCTTCTTCCTGGTTTAACAGGCCTTGAACCATTGTATGCAGCTGAAGCAAAGACAAGTCACACCAGTACTGACACAGCTTGTTTGCTGCTGCTGTCACTAAGACACAGCATCTCACTGTGATGGATGTCATGTTGTCAAGAAACAGCAAAGATAATTTTTAGCTTGCATGTCTGTGTAAGCAGGAGGTTCTGGTATTTGCATTTGTGTTTAGGCCATATAAACCACATCAACAGCAGCAGCAGGCTGCAGTGTGCTTAATGAGTTGAGCCCTCTGTGGGGAAGGTGGTGGGGGATGCTGAGATGGCTCCATCCTTTCTTTTCAGACCACTAACTGGTGACTTGAGGTTGCTATCAGCACAAGCAGAAATGATCTAAATTGTTTTCAGATACTAATGTTTGCAGTAGGCTGTAGAATTTATGAAACTGGCTGTGGCTGGCT